>NC_044992.1:46206585-46277722 GCF_008728515.1 Papio anubis
CCCGTGTGGGAATTTCAATTCTCAACTAAAAAAGAAAAAAAAGAAAGTAGCCAACCAACCAACACACCACCCTGCCCAAGGAGAAAGGAAAATGGTCTGCAAGAGGAACCGGACCGGAGAAAAACCAACTGCTGGGAGTAACTGGCACAACGCTAAAAATCTCAAGCCGAGGGAGACCACCAGGACAGGGGCCATCACGGCCTCACATTTTGCGCTTAAATCAACTCTGTGAGATTGGTATTTACCACCCATTTGGGAAATGTGAAGCTAGCAAAGGCTTGAGGGGCCTAAAATGTCAGGTCTGTTAACGAGGGTTATGTCCAGCCCAAGGCTATGCAGCTGGTCTGCGTCAGGACCAAGATTGAGGGCCAGGACTGCTGGGCTCCTGCATAGTACTGGAGATGACATCCGCACTCCACCTCCTGCCTCCCTGGACTCGCTTTTTTCTCACAAAATCTCTTCTCTCTTTTTCTTTTCTTTTTTTTTTTTTCTTTTTTATCAGGCTTATTAAAATCTCGGTCTGTCAGCTTCAGAGGCTGGAGTGCAGGGCACGATCTTGCCCACTGCAACCTCCTCCACCACCAGGTTCAAGCAATTCTCCTGCTTCCAGCTTCCAGAGTAACTAAGATTACAGGCCACGACCACCACACCCAGCCACTTTGTATTTTTAGTAGAGCCTGGTTTCACTATAAGGCCAGGCTGGTCTCAAACTCCTGACCTCAAATGACATGCCCTCCTCAGCCTCCCAAAGTGCTGGGATTACAGGCCTGAGCCACCGCGTCCAGCCAGTCTTTATCTTCTCTCTCTTCAAAACTTGGCTCCTAACTTTCCCCTCCCTCCACCCACCCCCCGACTCTGCTCCCAGAATCTTCCTGGATTGGCCTCCTTACCTCATTCCCTTGAGCACCCTGGGAGGGCTGGGTTCTTGGAGAACCTGCTGCCCCCTGCCTGTCTTGAGATGCAACGCCGATCTCCTGAGCCCTGCGCTCTGAAAACCTTCATTTGGGAGCTGTCTCCTTTGGAAGGTTGTAGAAGCCAGGCAGGTCTTGCACTCCTCCTGCATTCTCTGCGGTCCTGCCCTGGCACGGGGTCCCTGCCACAAACCGCAGGGCTCCTGCCTGGCAGGCTCGCATCCTAAAGTTTCTGTGGTGATGTGTACAAACCAGAAGTGTTTGCTTGAGCCAGAGAAGAGAATTCAGAGCTGGGCCATGGGGAAAGGTGGGCAGTGGGGAGGTGAGAGGAGGGCACCTCCTCAAATCTAAATGTTCTTATGCTTGATTTCCCCCAAACTCTGGCTCTAAACCTGAACCATGGAACCAAGTGAACCTTGGAATACAATTTTGAAATCCTCAGAGGAAGAGAACCTTTGCCAAGGCCTCCCCTTTCCAGCCTCTTTGAGAATAAATTGTGGCACATCCCAGGGTCTCTGACTCAGCACATCCCAGGATCTCTTGACTCAGCACTATGGCTTCCCCAGTTACCCTGCTCCCGCCCCCGAAACGGCCCAGTGTCCCCAGGGCCTCAGAATTGGTGTTGGTGGAAAATCTCTGGAAATCTTGAGTCCGGACAAGAGTCCTGTTTCCACTGCGATGTGGTGGTAGAGTGGGTGTGGGAATGCATTTTAAGGAGGAGATGGTTCTGAGCAGGGTCCTCAGAGCTGCCAGCTCACCCTGGGACCGGGAGTGCAGGCTAGACGCCTCGAGGCCTCCAGAGCAAGAGGTTCTGAATTGGAGGGAGCACTGTGGTGAGATGGCCTGGCAGGGGGGTCTGGCAGAGGCACTGGGCAGACAGGGCTGAACAGAGGCGGCTGGGCAGAGGGGCTGGATGGAGGAGCTGAGTCAAGGGGGCTGAGCCAGAGGGAGGCCCGCAGCCAGGAGGGTTACTGAGGAACGATGGAGGAAGGTGTCGGGGCACTGGGGTTGGTGTAGGGGGAGTCAAAAGGCATGGCAGCCCACCTGCCAGCCCTCAGTCCCTTGATATGGCCCCAAAGCAGAGGATCGCGGCTCATTACTGATGTGTCTTTCAGGTATGTAAGGCTGAGAAGTCCCTGAAAGCAAAAACATGTTTAGATATCGCTGCCTGCTCTCCCTCCTCTACTCTGCCACTTCCTCAATAAGGCTGTCAGGCGGGAGAAACCCAGTGTCTCTGGGCCTGTGGGACTCCCCAGTCCCAGGGTCACCCATTCTCCAGTTTGGGGTGGGCAGAGAGTGGGAAGGGGCGTTTGAGGTCTGGCTGCTGGGTGTATCATCAGCATCCTCAGGTGAACAGCGCCCAGAACAAGGCCTAACAGGACCAGGGCAGGGTAGAGTTTGGGTCTGGAACCACCTGAGTCTCGGGCGTGTGCAGACACCCCGGTGTGTGTAAGCACTGACATTCTCTCATGTTTGTGGGAATCCAACAGTTAGCAGAGCTGGGGTCTTTAGAGGCTCCTGTGTCCAGTGACTCACACGAGGGACAATCACACCAGACACAACTCTTCCCTTCTACAACCCTGTTTTTGGAGACTAGGATGGGGAAAACCCTACTTCCTTTGTTCATTCATAGGAGTGCTTGTCATGGACCAGGCACTGACGACAGAATCATCAAACAGTCCCGGCTCTTCTGTGCTTACATTCAGGAAGCTAGGCCCTGAACTTACCGATACGGATCTTTTCTATTTTTTTTTGAGGGCTGCGATTCTTGCGCTCTGACACCCCAGGCTGGAGTGCTTTCAATGAAAACACGCGACCGTGATGGCTTACTGCAGCCTCCAACACCTGGGCTCACGTGATCCTACAGCCTCAGCATCCCAAGTAGCTAAGACTACAGGCGTGCACCACCATACCTAGCTAACTTTTTTAAAATGGATTTTTTGTGGAGATGGGGGTCTCACTGTGTTGCCCAGGCTGGTCTTAAACTCCTGGCCTTGAGCGAGCCTCCTGCCTCAGCTTCCTGAAGTGCTGGGGTTACAGGCATGAGCCACTGGGCCTGGCTGATACACAGATAATTTGATGCAGGAGGTAATAAGTAATGGAGAAAAATAAAGTCTATCCTCTGTGCCCCAGTCACAGCCCTGCTGCTGCTGGAAAACAACCATATCGGCCGGGCGCGGTGGCTCACGTCTGTAATCCTAGCACTTTGGGAGGCCGAGGCGGGCAGATTGCCTGAGCTCAGGAGTTCAAGACCAGCCTGGGCAACGCGGTGGCCGTCTCTACTAAAATACAAAAAAAATTGGCGGGCTTGGCAGCTCAGGCCTGTAGTCAAGCTATTCAGGAGGCTGAGGCAGGAGAATTGCTAGAATCTGGGAGGCAGAGGTTGCAGTGAGCTGAGATTGTGTATCACATTAACCGACAAATCCGGAACTCCGGCGCGCTGCCTTCGCGCATCGAACCATCCATCAATCGATCGATCAGATTTCAGGGTCAATCCTCCGGATCCAGCAAAGAACCGTCCGGATCCGGCGGTCCCCAGGTTTCCATCCCAATGCAGCTGGCACCACCTCAGTCTTAGCAGCCACTTTGTCGCCTGGCTCATCTGGCCCACAAGAAGTGAGGATCCCCAAATCTTCCTCGTGAGCTGCTGCTAAACCACATCTCCCAACTCATTCTAAGCGTAAGTGCCAGGATTTATATTTATCCCAGTAGTTTCATCTGTTCCGAGGCGGATGTCATTCCAGCCTGCCCATGAGGCCTTCGGGTTCCTGACCGCAGCGTCTGCACTCCCGGAAGTAAGTTACCCCTTAAAAGCCTGATCCTCTGTCTTTAAAATGAGCAGGGGACAAGCCCTATGGCTGTCAGAGGGACCTCCTTCCAGGTGACCTTGCTCCTGTGTGGACCCTTGATGTGCAGCTGCAGAAGGGATCACGAAACCCCCGAGATGGTGGAAGCCTCATGTTCTGACAGTCGAGCAGGTCACCAATTATGAAATTGGTGTGAAACCTTATAGATCGGAAGTTCCTGGCCAGGCGCGGAGGTTCACGCCTGTAATCCCAGTAATTTGGGAGGCTGAGGAGGGTGGATCACCTGAGGTCAGGAGTTTGAGACCAGCCTGGCCAACATGGTGAAATCCCATCTCTACTAAAAATACAAAAATTAGCCAGGTGTGATAGTGCGCCTATAATCCCAGCTACTTGGGAGGCTGAGGCAGGAGAAAGACTTGAACCTCGGAGCTGGAGGCTTCAGTAAGCCGAGATCACACCACTGCACTCGAGCCTGGGCAACTGAGCAACACTCCATCTCAAAAAAAAAAAAAAGTTCCCACACCTATATGACCATCAAAATCACATTTTTAAATCTCTGCAACTTTGCCAGGAACACATAGGGAACTTAAAACAATAACAACAACAACAACAAATTCCCAAAATCCATTGCTCCAGTGTTTCTGAACCATCTGGGTGGAGCCTGAGAATTTGTGGTGTTGTTTTTTAAGCTCTGGTGTTATTGAATCCATACTGGCTCTTAATGAACCCCACTGTCCTTTCTGAACGCCCACAGACAATTGCTTCCAGAAACCTGAGTCTCCATGGCTCTTTTCTGAAAGGTCCTCTTTGTGCAGACTGGGACATAACCCTTCTGACCTGTGTGTCTGGTCCTGAGCAGGTTATCAGTTATTCAACCAATGGCCCAATAAAGCTGTGGGGTTAGGGATGAGCTGCCAGGTGTCTCCTTAATCAGGGGCCTCTCCTACTCTGGCCTTCCACTCCACCATCTCACCACGGTAGTCCCGCTCCCTGGTCTGCAGGATCAAGGAGACGGGGCAGATTGGGAAGGGAGTGATGCCATGTCCCCTGAAGTTCTGCCTCAAACTAGAAGCCCAAACTAGGGTGAGGTGAGGAGGCACCTACCACAGGTACAACATCTAAGATGGCACCAAAACTCAGGAATCGAGATAGAGAATACTTCAATGCAATATTTTAAAAAATCAAAATGAATACAAAAAATTAATATTTCGATGAACACAATATCAAAAGTTTATTATGTTTTTTATAGAGGCAAGGTCTCACTATGTTGCCCAGGCTGGTCTCCAACTCCTAGCCTCAAGGGATCCTCCCACCTCGAGCCTCCCAAAGTGCTGGGATTACAGGCATGAGCCACCATGCCTGGCCCAAAATTTTAAAGAAATACAGGTTTAGTCATGGTTCCAAACCATTTCAGAGCCTGAAATACAAGGAAAAAACAGTAACAGGAACAATGCAGAGAGCGGGGTGGGGGGGGGGGAATCTCAAAATTGTTCTAATATCCTCAGAGAGAAAAGATATTATATCCACAAAACAAGAACAGGATGCTTTTTTGTTAAAGAAAAATAAATCTGAAAATAAAAAAGAGCACTTAGAAATTAACAATATAGTGGCTCCAGTGGCGCAATCGGTTAGCGTGCGGTACTTATAAGAAATTAACAATATGATAGTAGAGAAAAAAATCAGTGACATTATGAAAATAAGATTGAGAAAATCCTCCAGAAAGAAGAACAACAACAAGCAAACTAACAAATAAACAACAAAAAATGCAAAAGAGATGCACAACAGAAGAGAGAAGAAAAAATTTAAGGATCAATTCCAGAAACGGACATCTAACCATGAGGAATTGTAGAAAGGAGAAATCTGAAAGAAATAAAGCAAAAACACTTTCCAGAACTGACAAATATTAAGTCTCTTGATTGAAACAGTCCCCCAACATCCAGCATGGCAAACAAAAACAGCCAGAGAAGGGCATGTCACTGCAATTTCAGAATGCTGGGGTTCCAGGGAGCACCCCGAGAGCTTCCAGAAGTCAGGGGAAAACAGACATATACAAAGGTCAAAAATAAGAATCACACCAAGCCTCTGAACAGTGACATCAGAAGCCAGAAGACAACGGAGAGATGCCTCCAAACTTCTGAAAGAAAATTATTCTCAAGGCCCGGCGTGGTGGCTTACACTTGTAATCCCAGCACTTTGGGAGGCCGAGGCTAGCAGATCACTTGAGGTCAGGAGTCCGAGACCAGTCTGGCCAACATGGTGAAACCCCATCTCTACTAAAAATACAAAAAATTAGCCGGGCATGGTGGCACACATCTGTAATCCCAGTTACTCAGGAGGCTGAGGTAGGAGAATCGCTTGAACCCAGGAGGAGGAGGAGGTTGCAATGAGCCAAGATCTCACCACTGCACTCCAGCCTCGGCCACAGAGCGAGACTCTGTCTCAAAAAAAAGAAAAAGTAAATTATTTTCAATCCAGAATTCTATATTCAGCCAAACCACCAATCAAATGAAAGGACAGAATAAAGGCATTTTCAGACATGTACGTTCTCAAGGGAATTTTTCCCTCTGTGCAACCTTTCCCAGGAAGCTAAACAAACAAGAGGATGAAGCAGGAAAGAGAAGACACAGGGTCAAGGGAACAGGGGATCCAACACAGGAGGGAGACAAAGGGGTTCCCAGGATGAAGGGAAAGGGAGGCCCCAGGATGGCACCCATGGTACCAGCAGGCGAGTGGCCAGACGGGATTGGAGTGCAGGACAGGAGAGAAGTTTCTCGGGGGCATAAAGGAACTGACAGGCTTGACCACCCTGAAATTATCTTTTTTTCTTTCTTTTGTTTTTTTTTTCAGAGATAGAGTCTTCTTTTGCCCAGGCTGGTGAGGTCACAGCTCAACACAGCCTTGACCGCCCAGCCTCAAGCAATCCTCCAGCCTCAGCCTCCCAAGTAGCTGGGACTACAGGGGCAAGCCACCACACCCAGATAATTTTTGTTTTAATTTTTTAGAGATGTGGGTCTCACTATGTTGCTTAGGCTATTCTGGAACTCCTGAGCTCAAGCGATCCACCCGTCTTAGCCTCCCAAAGTGCTGGGATTTTAGGTGTGGGCCACCATGCCCAGCCTACAATGAAAATTACATTTGAGGCCAGGGGATGTGTAGGAAAATGTAGCTATGGTAGGCACAGAAAACTAAGTAAGCAAGGGCAGGAGAGGGGGCCAGGATCCAGGAAGAGCCAAAATCATACAAGAAAAGAAATAATGATATAACCCTGCCTGGATTAGAAGTGAACACTATATACATGATTGTAAAAATCCACAACCGAGTACATGGATTGAACAGGAAGATTGGGCGGCAGGGTGAAAGGTTGCTCAGCGGGAGTATACAAAAGCCAAATCTCCCTGAGACGCAGCAGGCCATGAATAGGTACGCCTAAAACCGGTGCACAGACAGGTAGCAGTACAGTATAAGCAAAACCCTTGGAAATACAGAAGTAAACTCCAGAAGAAACAGCCCAGGCAGGCACAGCCTTCTGAGGAAGGGGAGGGGGCAGACCCCAGAGGAGAGGAGAGGCAGGACTGCTGTTTTGTTTTATGATTTTAGCACTATTTAACCTTTTTTTTTCTATCTGCACATACTTATTTAAGAAAATAGTTATTCAAATATAAAATAAAGAAATCTATATTGAGAAGCAGGTCCTCTTGTTGTTTCTTGAGTCCTAAGAATCCACCCTCATCACTCCCAGCCCCGCCCGGGGCCTCCCCTCAGACCTCCTCCATGGACCTCCCATGGACCTCCCTACCATCCCTGAGACCCATCACGCCTACAATTGAGACCCTCTGCCGCCGCCATGCATCAGGACCCTCTGCCTGCCGTGCATGGGACCCTCACCTCCTCCTGCCGCTCCGCCCGCCTCCTGGACTCCACCTCAGTGCATGAGACCTCACCACCTCCTCCCTAGGGGCATCTGCCTTGCATGCATGAGGACCCTCCCTGTCCTGGGCCACCACCTGTCCATGAGACTTCATCCCTGTTATGGGACTCTCTACCATGGGCCTCCTGCCATTATCAGACTCTCTACCATGAGACCTCTACCTCCTGGGGCCTGCATTGCGGGCCACCACCCTCCCATGAGATGCCTGCCATTGCTGGGACTTCCCCATGTGCTGCAGGCCATGAGACTCCTCTGCCATCCCTGGGCCACTGTTGTGGATTACATGCGGGTGCCTGCGCAGGGCAAAGCGCTCATCACAAACACCCACAAACAGCCCACAGTGACAGACAGGTACACACACATAATACACCAAATCATGTGACACAGGTGCGAACCCAGTGTCCATGACACACACACCCATTCCCAGAAACGCACGATTATATTAACGGATTCACCCGCAGACACACTGAGGCTTCCAAGAGCCTCCCAGAAACCTGAAGGGAGAGCACTTCCTCCAGGCCTCGCCTCCCTGCGCCAGCACCCCAGAACTGCCCCAGGCCGAGGAGGCTGTCTCCAGGAGCTGCACCCTAATTGCTTTCTCTACTCAGCCCCCTGCTGAGTGCCCAGCCCTTAGGCTAAGCAGCCATTAATCCTCTTGCGCCCCGGTCTGTAGATGGGGCAGAAATGGGGTGGGGAAGGGCCCCATCTGGCAGCTGAGATGTGACTCATAATGCCACCGTCAGCTTTTTCTTCCCTAAGTCATGGGAGAGTCCGGTGTCAGGAACGCTGTGGCCAGGCTGTGCATCCTGGTACAATCCACTTGATGTCTCTGGGGCCAGGAGGGAGTAGGCAGCCTATGAAACGCTGAGATGCTGTGACTTTATGATCCATTCTGGGCTCTGCTTCCATCCCCTCCCCTGGGATTCTTCTCTCCACCCTGACCTCCAGGGCCAACCACAAATGATATGTGATTTGCATGTAGGACAAGCGCACCTGGGGCAGCTGGTGAGACCTCCCCCACCCCCACTTCGCTCCCCCTCCATGTTCCTCCAGCACTCACCACCACCCTGGTCCTGTTATCTGGCAGCGTGTCCATGGCCAGGGTGCCCCCACCCAGGTCCTGGCTCAGCTGGGTCCTGTCCGGCTCTGACACCTGCCCAGGGCTCTCTCGGGCTCTCCGGTTCCAGCCCCGTACGATCCCCTTGGCAGCCCATCCAGAGCCTGGGCCCTCATCGTGACCTGGGAGAAGGGGACAGAAACCTGAGTGCCAGCAGTCCAGAATGAAGATCCAGGAGGGGAATCCAGCCTAGTTATTCTGCAAGGGCCCCAAGACCATGCCATTGTAGACTTTACAGACACTTGATTACCAGGACAGGAGACACCCAATGTGTACTGAGAGTCGCGTGCCCAGCTCCAGGCCAAGCACTTCGCACACATCCTATTAATCCTCACGCCAGCTCTCTGCAGTAGATAGGATACTCTCCATTTTGCAGACAGAAATCAGAGGCTCAGAGGTTAAAAGTCACACAGTGGGTTAGGCATGGAGATAAGTTTCAAACCCAAGCTGATCTGCCTCCAAAGGTTGATCATTCTCAACCTCAGCTACACACTGGAGTCACCAGGGCCGCTTCAAAAGTTCCTGATGTCTGGGTCCCACCCCAGATATCTCTCATAACTGGTCTTTGGTGTAGCCAGGGCCATTTGATTTCTTAAAAGATCTTCAGGGAAGATTTCGAGAAGCCTTGGACTTAACTCTGCAGGCAAGGGTGAGAACCATTGCCGTGGAACCTTCCAAACCAGTTTCTTATTTCTCTGCCAGAAATGGCACATAATCCCATTTCCCAGTGGGGTCAGCGGACTAGAAGCCAGAGAGCAGTTCTTTTCGTTCAGGGCTTCTCAACCTCGGTACTATTGACATTTGGACTGGATAATTCCTTTTTCCACTTTTTTTTATTGTGGCAAAATACCCATAACAAAATTTGCCATCTAACCATTTCCAAGTGTACAATTCAGTGGCATTAAATACATTCCTAATGTTGTATGACCATCACCACCATCCATCTGCGTAACTCTTTTCACCTTGTAAAACTAAAATTCTGCACCTGTTAAATAACAACTCCCTATTCACCCCTGTTTTTTATTTTATTTTATTTTATTTTATTTTATTTCATTTTATTTAAGAGATGGGGCCTTGCTCTGTCACCCAGGCTGGAGTCTAGTGGTTCGATCACTGCAGCCTCCAACTGTTGGGCTCATGCGATCCTCCCACCTCAGCCTCCCAAGTAGCTGGGACTATAGGCATGCGCCACCATGCCCAGCTAATCTTTTTACTTTTTATAGAGACAGGGTCTCACTATGTTGTTCAGGATGGTTGGTCTTGAATTCCTGGTCTCAAGCAATTTTCTCTCCTTGGCTCCCAAGGTGCTGGGATTACAGATATGAGCCACAACGCCCAGCCTGTATCTATGATTTTGACTACTCTAAGTATCTCATATAAATGGAATCATACTATATGTGTCTTTTTGTGATTGGCTTATTTCACTTAGCATAATAAATTCAAGGTTAATTCATGTCGTAGCATATGGCAGAATTGACTTCCTTTTGAAGGCTGAATACTATTCCATCGTGTGGATATACCGCCTTTTCTTACCCACGCAACTATCAGTGGATGTCTGTTTTGCTTCCACATTTTAGCTATTGTGAACAATGCTGCTACAAACATGGGTGTACAAATATCTCTCTGAGACCTGGCCTTCAATTCTTTTGGGTATATACCTAGAAGTGGAATTGCTGGATCATATGGTAATTCTATTTCTAATTTTTTGAAGAATCACCATACTGTTTTCCATGTAAAGTGGGTGGCTGGACCATTTTACATTCCCACCAACCGTGCACATGGGTTCCAATCTCTCAACATTCTTGCCAATACTTGTTATTTTCCGGTTTTTTTATAGTAGCCATCCTAACAGGTATGAGGTTGTATCTCGTTGTTTTTATAAACTGGCATTTCCCTAATGATTAGCAATGCTGAGCATCTTTTCATATGCTTGTGGGCCATTTGTATATCTTCTTTGAAGAAATGTCTATTTAAGTCTTTTGCCTGTTTTTAAATTGGATTGTTGGTTGGACTGGATAATTCATTGTTATGCGGGAGCTGTCCAGTGCTCTGTAAGATGTTTAGCAGCAGCCTTGGCCCCTGCTCACTAAATGCCAATAGCACCACGGCCCTCCCCATCCCAGGCTGTGACAATGAAAAATGTCCCCAAACATTGCCAAATATCCCCTGGGGAACAAAACTACCCCTCCCTTGCCCCATTGAGAACACTGTTTTACTCCTATCACTACCTAGACACTGTCTAGGATGACAAATAGGTTTCATATCACATGCCATCTGCAATCCATTCGTGACCGCCAGAGGCACTCTAATTGAGACTGCAAAGGCTCCTCTTGTGTTTAGCAGGAAAGACCGTCAAGATCAATTAGCAATGTCTGCCATGGGCACAGGATTGGAAAGTGACTACACACAGGCCATTTTGCAGCCATTCCTAGGTTCCATGATCTCCTCTCCAGTTCCCTCTAGGTTGTTAAATTCATGATTTTTTTGAGACAGGGTCTCACTCTAGTACGCAGACTGGAGTGCAGTGGCACAATCACAGCTCACTGTAGCCTCGACCTCTTAGGCTCAAGCAATCCTCCCACCTCTCCTCTGGTCCAGAATCCTCTGGTTTCTCTTGGGTGGGGCCCACAGTTGCTTCTGGAGACAGAGCTGTTTGTGCTGGGCTGGTCTGCCCAGCTCCCCAAGTCTTCCTGCAAGCAGCCCTGGGGCCTGGGCTGAGTAGCTGGGACTACAGTTGCGTGCCACTACACCCGGTTAATTATTATTATTTTATTTTGTATTTTTTGTAGAGGCTGGGTTTCACCATGTTGCCCGCACTGGCCTTGAACTCCTGGGCTCAAGCGGTCCTCCCACCTTGGCCTCCCAAAGTGGTGGGATTATAAGCATGAGCCACTGCACCAGGTCTGTTAAATTAGTTCTAACAAAAGGCCTGGCGCGGTGGCTCACGTCTATAATCCTAGCACTTCGAGAGGCTGAGGTGAGTGGATCACCTGAGGTCAGGAGTTCGAGACCAGCCTGGCCAACATGGCAAAACCCCATCTCTACTAAAAATACAAAAATTAGCCGGGTGTGATGGCAGGCACCTATAATCCCAGCTACTCGGGAGGCTGAGGCAGGAGAACTGCTTGAACCCGGGAGGCGGAGGTTGCAGTGAGCCAAGATTGCGCCATTGCACTCCAGCCTGGGCAAAAAAGCGAAACTTCATCTCAAAATAAATAAATAACACAAACCATCCTTTTCCATTTCAAAAAGATTTATGTCCCCAAAGCTGTGCCTTCTATTGCCATCCTAATGGTCATACCTACTATGGATGTATATATGAGAACAGACCACCAGACAGGTAGATCTGACATTCCCACCTGTGACCCTCATCCATTTCAGGCCCACCCTGTGTCAGATACCTGTCTCAACCTCTGCCTTCCTTCACCTCACTCCCCAGAGCTCCTGGATGTGGCTCTCCCACTCTTACAGCACCTACGTGTGCGACTATGTGCCTATCTCCCTGGCAGATTTGAGTTCCCCCAGGATTCTCTCAACCTTCTTCAAATTTGGCATGTCCAGCAAACAGCAGGTGCTCCATCACTGCAGAATTGAGGACGCAATGCATAGGGTAGCTCCTGGGAGCCAGCAAGGACAGAGGTTGAGACCAGGCTTGGCCAGGCCCAGGCCTGGGGCTGAGGCCAGAACTCTGCTGTGGGGCTCTGCTTTGTCATTAGACATTGTATCCAATTAAGTCATTCTTGGCTGCTGGCGCCTACTGGACCCTTGCCGGCCCCCTCTCACTTCTCTGCCCCTAATAGCAACCAGATGCTCCTGGAGAACGTGGGGAGGAGGGCAGTCCCCAGACCCCTTCCCCAAGATGCCCTCTGGCTGCCCACAGATTGACCTGAGTCCAGGGCTGGGAAGGCAGCCTGCCCGCTGCCCAGGCGCAAGCCAGGGCTGTCTGGTCTCTCTTGGGTGGGGCCCACAGTTGCTTCTGGAGACACAGCTGTTTGTGCTGGGCTGCTCTGCCCAGCTCCCCAGGTCTTCCTGCAAGCAGCCCTGGGGCCTGGGCAGGAGCCAGAACAGGATAGAGCGGGTAATGAACAAGTGCAGGGGACTCAGCGGCCCACAGAGGAGTGTTGGGGATCTTCAGGATTCACAAACCTGGAGCCGAGACAGGAGGCCAGATGGTGGAGGCCTGCAGCACGGGGAAGGACAGGGAGGGGGCCTAGCTGAGGGTGGCCAGGGAAGAGACACTGGGTTGACCTCACCACCCAGTCTTGCCACTCATAAACTGTGGGACCTTGGCCCCATCAGTCTTCCTCTCTAAGCCTCAGCTCCCTAGTGACTAAAATGGGTTTCACGATCATGCCCACAGTACAGGCTGCCATGAGCATCAAGTGAGAAACAAATGAGGTTTTATAGAGGGCTCAGGCCAGGGTAAGAGGCAGAGTCCATGAAAGAGGGCAGGGCGAGGGATGGAGAGGGAGCTTGAGCAGGACCCTGGCCTACCCTGGCCTAGCCCTGAATCTTACTCTTCCAACCCATACCACATCTGTTTCCTGGCCACCCTTCCTCCACTGTTGCCTGGGACAGGATGTCATCCCCACAACTCATGACAGAAGCCAACACAGCTGGTTGCTCACGTGTATGTGCAGGGGCCCACGTGCCTGTGCACATGCCCACGAAGACTCGCCTGAAAGCCTCGGCCTTCCTGTATGTGCTCACACACAGGGTGGATACCCACCCAACCCTCAGCCACTCCTCACCCCACCTGCCTTCCACTGAAGAGAGCTTCATTTTCCCTGGACTCGTTCCACACCTACACGTGTGAGAGCACCCGCCTGTATGTGTTGCCAAGGAGCTTCCAGAACACAAGCTGTTCATTCATTTCTTCCCCCACTCATGGCCCCAAGCAGTGTGCAGTCCGGTGGGATGCCCTAATAATCACAGTAGTAATGAAAATGATAGCTGACTTTCAGAGAACGCTGCTCTGTGCTAGCACTATTCCAGGGGCTTTAAACACATTAATCCCCTTAATCCCCACAATAATCCCATGAAATAGTTACTAGTTTAAAATCCATTTTACAAATGGAGAAACTGAGGCACAAAGACGTTACCGAACCTCCCAAGGTCACAGAACCAGTCCATGGTAGGATCTGAACTCAGGCAGGCTGGCTCCAGAGGCTGCTCAGAACCACAGAAAGTGCAGTAAAAAGTGACCGACAATCCCCACTGTTTCCCAGGGTGCAGGGGCAGCCCCGGGGTGGGGCTGGCATGTGGGCTGGGCTCTTGGCAGGCCCTGCTCCGGCTGCCATTGGGCCTGAACCCGAGAGCTTCCCTGGGAGACTGTGTGCCCCAGCATATAGGGTACAGCCCAGCAGTAGCGTCCCAATCCCCTCAGCTGGCACTGGTCCCATTTCAGGGCAAGGGGGAATGGGGCTGACTTCAAGAGGCCAGGTTGTGCAGTCCCAGAGCCTGGGCCAAGCCATCCTTATCTCACCCAGCACCCAAGCTTGGCATCCCAGCCCTGGGCCACCGCATAGTTCAGGTCACCACAGCCTCTATCCTGGGTCAGTCTACACCCTTAATGCCCCAGTGGGTTAGTCTCCCCCACTGAAGCCAGGACAAGCCACCTCGAGGGTGAACTTGATTCCATCTCTCTCCAACTTCCAGCTCACCTGTCCCTGGCTAACCCTGTCCCTTGGGCTGAGAAAAAGGGGAGAAGAGATAAGAGGGGAAGGGAGGGAAGGAGGAAGGTGAGCATGTTTAAATGCCCTGAGTACCTGAGATACACAGAACTGAAAACACCCTTCCCTTGGAACTTCACTGTAATATCAGAGCAGTAAAACAACACAGGTTTGGAATCAAACTATAGGTGGAACCCTGAATCTGCCACCTACCGACTATGGCATTGGACAAATTACATACACTAAGACTCAGTTGCCTCATCTGTGAGATGGGGCTGATAAAACATAAACTTGGTAGGTTTGACTCTTAATACACAAAATAATATACATAGAGCACCCAGCAAAGTCCCCCCGCCTTCCCTGGCTTTCACAGGAGGACTGAAACCGTCCTCACAGGGAGTTGGCATGAACTGCATGCTGCCCCGCATGAGAGTTACTAAATGATTAATCAGGCTACTGTGGCCTTATTCCTTTTTTTTTTGAAACGGAGTTTCGCTTCTTGCCCAGGTTGGAGTGCAACGGGCGCGACCTCAGCTCACTGCAACTCCGGGCCCTGGGTTGAAGTGATTCTCCTGCCTCAGCCTCTCGAGTAGCTGGGATTACAGGCATGCACCACCATGCCTGGCTAATTTTTGTATTCTTTTTAAGTAGAGACGGGGTTTCTCCATGTTGGTCAGCTGTCTTGAACTCCGACCAGGCGATCTCACCACCCCGCCTCCCAAAGTGCTGGGATTATATGAGCCACCGCACTCGGCTTTTTTGGAGAGGGAATCTCACTCTGTCACCAGCCTGGATGGTGGAGTACAGTGGTGTAATCTCAGCTCTCTGCAACCTCCACCTCCTGTCTAAGCAATTCTCCTGCCTCAGCTTCCCAAGTAGCTGGGACTATAGAGCCACCACCTGACTAATTTTATATTTTGCAGAGATGGGGTTTTCACCATGTTGGCCAGGCTAGTCTTAAACTCCCGACCTCAAAATGACTCCTCCTGCCTCGCCTTCCAAAGTGCTGGGATTAGCTTAAGCCACCACCGCCTGCCAGCTTTTATTTAAGAATGGGCGCTGTGGGAGCCAGTTTTTTCCTGTAATCCCAGCATATTTGGGAGGTCGGATCGGCGGATCACGAGGTCAGAGATTATCTCTGAAGCAATTTTAAAACCCCGCTCAAGAAATAATGTAACTAAGCTCGGCGGGCGCCTGTCTCAGTTACCGAGAGCATCACGCGGAACTCCGGTATGGAGCTGCAGAGCTTCGAGATCCGCCACTGCACTCCAGCCTGGCGATAGAGCAGACTCCGCCTCAAAAAAAAAAAAAAAAAAAAAAAAGAATTGTTTAAGGCCAGGTGCAGTGGCTCATGCCTATAATCCTAACACTTTGGAAGGCTGAGGTGGGAGGATCACTTGAGTCCAGGAGTTCGAGACCAGACTTGACAACATAGCAAGACCCCATCTCTACTAAAAATTTTTTTAAAGGCTGGATGTGGTGGCTCATGCCTATAGTCCCAGCACTTTGGGAGGCCAAGACAGGAGGATTACCTGAGCCCAGGAGTTTGAGATCAGCCTGGGCAACATGGCAAGACCTTGTCTCTTTTATAATAATTTTTTTTTTTTTTTTTTTTGAGATTGAGTCTTCTGTCGCCTAGCTGGAGTGCAGTGAATGGATCTCAGCTCACTGCA
This sequence comes from Papio anubis, assembly GCF_008728515.1. Classification (NCBI taxonomy): domain Eukaryota; kingdom Metazoa; phylum Chordata; class Mammalia; order Primates; family Cercopithecidae; genus Papio; species Papio anubis. Next base: position 46,222,694 of record NC_044992.1, read on the forward strand.
AGCTCTGCCTCCTGGCTCACGCCATTCTCCTGCCTCAGCTCTCCCGAGTAGCTGGGACTACAGGCCCCGCCCACACGCCTCGCTAGTTTTGCATTTTAGTAGAGACGGGTTTCACCGTGTTAGCCACAGGATGACTCGGACCTCTTCTGACCTCGATCCACTCCGTCTCGCTCCAAAGTGCTGCTGATTACAGGCTTGAGCCACCGCGCCCGGCAATTTTTTTTTTTTTTTTTAATTTAAAAAAATTAACCAGGTGGGGTGGTGCATGCCTGCAGTCCCAGCTACTCAGGAAGCAGAGGCAGGAGGATCACTTGAGCCCAGGAGGTTGAGGCAGCAGTGAGCTATGATCACACCACTGCACTCCAGCCTGAACAACAGAGCGAGACCCTGTCTCAAAAAAGAAAACAAACAAACGAACAAGGATTAAGATCCTGAATTCCAGCAGAAGGGCCAATTTGAAGACCCTCAGAGAGGAACCGATTCAACATGAGAATGCAGTTTCTTTATTTCTGCATGCACTCTTCAACCAATTAACAATTCCCACACCTTGGCCACCCCACCCCAAACCCCACAAAACCCCTAGCCCCAAACGCTTCCCCACGATGATGAAACTCTTTCGCTACTGCACCCGTGGTGTTGGTGTGTCAACTTGCTGGACCTTGGGCAACACACCGGTTAGGGTCACAGGACCAGCTTTCGGAGGGGCCAGGGAAGTCTCCAAACCCTAAAATGAAATCCTACCTCCAACTTACAAAGCGCCTAACCATACCCTCTCCATTTCCTCTGGCAGAAAGGGGCCCACTGAGGACCCTCACCTGGGGAGAGGAAGGGAGTAAAAGGAAGTTCAGGGAGGTACCACCAGGTAGCAGAAGGGAAGAGGGAGGGACGGGAGGGGAGGGGAGGGGAGGGGAGGGGAGGGGAAAGGAGGGCCAGCAAGAAGAGTTCAGCTCTCTATGTGTGTCCCTTGAGGGGAGAGTCTGGGGTCTGTGCCACTTCTGATATACTCACTCACTCACTCACTCATTCATTCAATACACTTTTATTGAGTCCCAGGCACTGTGCTGCATGCTGGGAGGACACAAGCCCTGTTCCCAGGAAGAGTCTAGTTTTCTTCATGGATACATACAAAATGAATCATTTGGAAAGGGCTATGAAGAAAATCAGACACAGGAAAGGATTGGAGTTGTTACTACTCTACACAGAGCCATGAGGTGGGCCTCTCTGAGGAGGGTCCCCTTGAGCTGGTTAAGACCTGAATGAGAAGAAGCCTGTCGATCGTTGGGGACCAGCAGCTGGAGTGGGTTAAGGAGTGGATCTGGGGAGAGCTAAAGAAGATGGTGGGATGAGGGAGGGGCTGCTGGACCACAGTAAGTTCACATTTTAGTTTCAGGTTGTTGGAGCCCTAGAGACAATCTAGTCCAACCTCCTTCCCTCCTTTTTTTAAAAAAGGATGGGACCTTGCTATGCTGCCCTCACTATGTGGCATGATCATAGCTCACTGCAGCCTCCAGTTTCTGGGCTCAAACGAGCCTCCTGCCTCAGCCTCCTGAGTACCTGGGACTACAAGTGCACACCGCCATGCCCAGCTAATTTTTAATTTTAATTTTAATTTTTTTTTTTAACGGAGTCTCGTTCTGTTGCCCAGGCTGGAGTGCAGTGGTGCGATCTCGGCTCACTGCAACCTCTGCCTCACTGGTTCAAGCTATTCTCCTGCCTCAGCTTCCTGAGTAGCTGAGATTATAGGTATGCACCACCACGCCCAGCTAATTTTTGTGTTTTTAGTAGAGACGGGGTTTCACCATGTTAGCCAGGCTGATCTCAAACTCCTGACCTCAGGTGATCCGCCCGCCTCGGCCTCCCAAAGTGCTGGGATTACAGGCGTGAGCCACCCTGCCTGGCCTAAATCATTTATAGAGATGGGGTCTTACTATTTTGTCCAGGCTGGTCTCAAACTTCTGGTCTAAAGCTATCCTCCCACCTCAGCCTTCCAAAGTGTTAGGATGACAAGCATGAGCCACCATGCCTGGTGCAAGCCCCCATTTCACAGATGGGGAAACCTTCCTCAGAGAAAGCAGGAAGCTGTCAGGGTGACCAGTGGTTGGTACTGAGCCTGGCCTCCTGCAGGACTCCCAGGCCAGGATACCAACTCTCGCTGCCTCTTCTTTGTCTGTCATACGCATCTCTGGTTCCATCTGACCAGACTGTCGGTTCCCCTGGCCCCTGCTGTGCACCCCAAGGCCATCCTCCTGTCTGTCAGCCTGGTCTCCCCTGCTGTCTGACTGTATCTTTGGTCCAGTCATCTCTCTGCTGCTGCTGTTCTGATGATAGACGAGGTTTCAAGGCTCTGGCAAACAAGCCTGTCCATGAGGAGCGAGGGGAGATCTCAGCTACTTCCCAAGGCCCCCCACCAGCCCAGCGAACCCAGAGTCTTGGGGCTGGATGCCAGCATCTCTTCAGGTCCTGCTCCTGGCTGCCCTTCCACTGGTCACAAGGACTCCACCATCAATCAGGTCAGGCTGCCCCTCCTCAGCAACTCTCCCCCAGAATGTCCTTCTCCTACATCTGGCCTCCCCAGACGCCTGCTTCCTCCTCATACATCCTCCTGCCTGTGAAATCCAGCCTGACCTGTGAAAAGGGCACTGGAGGCCGGGTGCGGTGGCTCAAGCCTGTAATCCCAGCACTTTGGGAGGCCGAGACGGGCGGATCACAAGGTCAGGAGATCGAGACCATCCTGGCTAACACGGTGAAACCCCGTCTCTACTAAAAAAATACAAAAAACTAGCCGGGCGCAGTGGCGGGCGCCTGTAGTCCCAGCTACTCGGGAGGCTGAGGCAGGAGAATGGCGTGAACCCGGGAGGCGGAGCTTGCAGTGAGCTGAGATCCGGCCACTGCACTCCAGCCTGGGCGGCAGAGCGAGACTCCGTCTCAAAAAAAAAAAAAGAAAAGGGCACTGGACAGCAGCAACAGCTGCTGCCTCTGCCTTCTTACAGATTCCTAAAGTCTAACCTCAATCCCTCCTGCTACAGAAAAAGTGCATTTCTCCTGGCTCAATCTCTGTCAAAGCCAAGAAGACAGGGTGGCCTCTAAATAGAAAAGTGATTCAAGTCTCTGCCGGCCCCACTCTTCTTGGTCTCCTCATCTGTCTACTACCCCAACCCTACTCTGAAAGGGCAGCCTTCAGCCAGGCCCGGATCTGGCTACTATCTCCCAGCCCATCCTTGTTACCTCCCAATTCCCCCTTCCCCGGCCCTCTCCATGGTCCACCCTACCCAGCCAAAGGTTCAGAGCCTCCCCTCATAAACTCCGTGACACCCAGAGTTCAGAAGATCACACCAGGTTGGGGATTGAAAGGAGTCCAGAAATTATTCATCACATATCTAACTCTGTCCTGTTTACCTTGATTTTTTAAAAGTATCAGTTACCCATAAAGATCCTAACAAATATGAAAAGGAAAGGCAATTACAAAAGATCCTTCATTATTCCACACACAAGAGTCAAAGATTTTGCCAACAGCCTCACTTTATAAATGCAAAAATAGGTCCAGAGAGGGAAAGTAACTTGCCTAAAGTCACACAGCAAGTGAGATGGCAGGACTAGAAGCCACGTCTCTGGTCACCCTCTGTGTGGTCTCCCTGAAAACTGGTGGTTCTTACCAGCAGTCTCTCGACACATCAGCTCCACTGCCCTCTGCCCACACCTCCCACTGTCAGTCTCCTTCCCTTCCCACCCCCACATACTGTTCTTCTCAACAGGGACCCAAGTCTGTCTCACCTACATACTGGGACCATTAAAGTGAAGAACATTGCCACTGCCACTGTGCCTGGTGCCAGCACACCCCTGAGACACAGCAGGTCAACCACAGCACTCACCTCAACAGCCCTCCCTCACCCCACCTGATGGGCACCCATGCCAATGATGCACAGGTCTCTGTCTTCTTAATCATCTCTGTTGAGGGACCAGGCTGCAAATTACCCATCTCCCCAACCCCAGAGAAAGTCTAAGTGCATAGGAGAGAAGGGAGACTATGAAAATGAGTCTTCCTTTTATACCATGAGGGATTCCAGGTAGATCTCAGAAAGGACTTCCAGGTGGGAGAGATGAGTTTGGAGAACTGGTAGGGGGAAGGGAGTGTGCAGAATGGGACGCCTCCCTCCACCCCCTACCCCAGTGCCCCATCTAGAGCCAGAGTAGCTGAAAGCCAAAGGCTGCCAGGGCAAATGGGAGCAGGTGTGAGGAGGGGGACCCTTGAGGCTGCGTGTGCAGGAGCAGCAAGTTGCTTCTTCCTGGGCCCATTGCCTCTCTACTGACACCAAATAGGTAAGAGAAGGTGACCGAAGGGCTGCTGCCTTCCCAGGGAGAGACGCTGTGTCTCCACCATTCCCCTGGCTGCTCCCACCTATCCCTAGCCTGGGTCAGCTTTGGGGTCGGGGGTGTGGCAGAGAAGAGGAAAAGAAGGCATGGCTGGGGCAGGGGCCTCCCAGGCTCCCGTCTCATCAGAATTCAGCCTTGCCTGGGGTGATCAGGGGTCCTGATGACTCTCCAGCTGTCCCCTTTAAGAGCCCATCGCCACACAGAGCCCCCTCTCCTACGGTCCCTGTGTAGAAGAGGTCCGGGCATCGGTGTCTCCACCGTCACTCACACAGCCTATGTGTTTGGGAAAGTGGGGTCCCTATCCACCTGCCCACAGCCCACAGCGCTCCTGGTCTCCTGCGGACAATGCTCCCCTCGCGGACATCGCCAGGCAGTCCACACCTGCCCTTGCCCTCACCTGCCTGCCCGCCCCTCCCCGCCCCCGGCCCACCCAGGCCGGCTCCGGCCAGTCCTACCTGCTCCGGGCTGGGGGCTCAGCGCCCGGGCAGCCTCCCTGAACACCAGCACCAGGAGCCAGAGCTCGCCCCGCATGGTGGGTGCCCGGACCTGCCCCCGGCCTGCTCGCTGCCCCGGCCCTGACGAGGGAGGGGGCCCTGGCTCCGGCTCCGGCCGCGCGGTCCCCGGGGCTGGCGGAGGCGCGGGCGGTGAGGAGACAGCGGAGCGCGGGGCCGGGCCAGCCGGCAGGAGCGGCGAGAGAGCGAGCGGAGCGGGAGGCTGTGGCCTCCAGGAGCAGGCGGGGAGGGGGGGTGCCGCTGGGTCGGTGGAGGGGTGGGGAGCTGGGGCAGGGGGCGGGGCGGGGGGCGCTGCGTCGTTGGGGGCTCTCCCGGCGCCTGCCCTCAGCCCTCCCGGAGCGCTCCCCTAGAGCTCCTGCAGCCGCTCCAAAGGCAAGGGGTGCAGAGTAGGAGACAGGGCGGGAGCCCCTCGGGCTGAGAGAACCCCTAGAAGCATCAGCCGCCCCGCCCGCCTCACTGAGTTCCTGGCTCCCTTTCCCTCCTCCGTTCCGCCGGGAAAGCTGCAGAGAGAAGGCCCGAGGGACTGACCCCTGGAAGGGACAGGCGCCCCCTCCGTGGGCCACGGGCCCCTGCCTGTCCCCCGCCCCCAGCTCCTCCAAGCTCTGCGACTTTCTGAGCTGTTCTTCGGAATTCTGTGCGTCTCTGATGCTTTGTCCTCCCGCCCCCACCCCCAGGAATCTCCTGCAGCAAAGACCCCCAGCTTTTCTCCCCAAGAGGGACCTGAATCCCACCCCCCTCCCATGACTCCACCTTATCCCTCCATCCCCCCATTTCCAGCACCGATTTGCCCCCCAAGCCTGGCAGACATGAGAGTGGAGGGGGCCTGGCTACCCCCTACTCTGCAACAGCCTGGACCCCTCCCCACGAGTAGGTAACTCAGGCCTCCCGCCTCTCTGGGGCCTCCAGGCCTGCTCAGGGCCAGACCCAATCAATCTTCAGAGCCAGCCCCAGACGAGGAAACGGCTCACCCCACCTGACACCACCTTCTCACAGGCTCTGGGGACAGATCATCTTTTTATTTTTTCTTCCAGGACAGAATAAAAATATCCGCAATGTAGGATATTTAATAGACGGCAAGGAATCAGGTCAGGACACGGAGGTTCCTCTTTCCTCCCCTGACCTACTTGGTTCTTGTGACGGCAAGGAGCTGGGGCGCTGGAGAGTGGGAGACGGGGTGAGGGGGCACCCTGGCTTCTAGTGGGCAGGGGCCTAGGGACTAGAAAACGGCAGAGAGGAAGGGTGTGAACGCTGAGCGCCATTGGAGAAACTTTCCAGGAGGAGGGATACAGGTGGGGACAGGAGAAGGTACACTGTGGGATGAAGAGGTAGATTCCGTGGCACTGAGGTTAAGAAAAAAAAAAAAAAAAAAAAGACCTAAGAAAGGGAACAACTAAAGGCTCTCTAATCTCTTACTCCTTCCGCCGGGCCCAGACTCCCAGAGACTACCTCCTCCAGCCCTAAACCCAGTGTCCGCTTACCATGGAACAAGGCAAGGCCGGTCTGTAAATTCTTCTTGATGTCTAATTTAAATCCCAACTTGGCGGACTCTCAAACAGGATCAGATAGGCAACTGCCTCCAGCTGCGGCTTCTTGCTGCCCTCAAGTGGCCACGTGACGAGCCACAACCCTCTCGTCCTGTGGGTTTCCTCTTTCCTGGGCCTGCCCACCCCCTGTCTCCGACCTCCTGCCTTCCCTGAGGTCAAGGTGAGAGGTCCCGGGACGGATTCCAGTTCCAGCCCCAGCGTCTTTGCACATTCCTCCATCTGGGGTACCTCGTGGTCTGTCTTACAAGAAGAGCTCAGGCTGAAACATAAACTTGGATATAGTAAAAGCAAATGTGTAAATTTTAATGTAAGGCTCTAGACTTTGAGATCGTAATCACCTGGAGGGGGTGTGTGTGTGTGTGTGTGTGTGTGTGTGTTTATTTTGTTTGTTTTTTGAGACAGGTTCTCGAACGTTGCCTAGGCTGGAGTGCAGTGCTGCGATCATAGCTCACTGCAGCTTCCAACTCCTGGACTCAAGCAATGGCGAGCGTATATGAAAACACAGATTTCTGGACTCCACCCTCAAGTTTCTAATTCACTAGGTCTGGGATGAGGGCAGAGCGTACCCAGGTAATCCCAGGACCACATTTTGAGAGCCAGTGCTGTTGAATCCCCAGTTCCTTGCAGTCCCTCACTGCTCCTCGTCTGCCAGTAGGAGAAAAAGCAAACAGCTCAGGAAAAATCAACAACCGGGACAAAAACTTTAGTATCTCGAAAAATGTCAAAGAGGGGGCACCCGGATTTGAACCGGGGACCTCTTGATCTGCAGTCAAATGCTCTACCACTGAGCTATACCCCCTCTGCCGGTAAGTAAGCGCAGGTTGTCTCTTAGTGCTATTGCTGCGCAGGCGCCGTGTGGAGTTCCCGAAGGGAAGTGGAAATGGGGTAAGACGTTTACAAGAAATGGAAAAAATACAACTCCCAGAAAAATGACTCACTTGGAAGCAGGGGTTGTTTCCTGAAGCTCTGAGCTGAAGATTCCCACTGGCGGTGTAAGAAAATATATTCGTGGAGTGTGGAAGGAGTCTCTAGGAATATTTCACTTCGGGGGTGTCCTACTCTCCTGCCTTGCAGAAGCCCCCTTGCCACGTCTGGGAGCTTCTTTCTCCCTCGCACATGCTCACGCGGCTTCTCCCGGTCTGTCTTCTCCAGCCCAGCCCTTAGAAACTCAGCCTCCCTCCCGCCATGAAAGAGCCGTCGGGGTCACTGGCCAGGCTGACCTGGGGGTGCGCCCGCCTCCGCCCTGCCATTGCGAGGTTGAGCCACCCGCACCGCGTTCCAAGGGTCAGCCCTGAGCTCCTAGCCCTCACTCGTACTGCATTCCACCCTGGGATGCACACGCAGGCTGAGCCACTGGCAGGGGCTAGGATCCATCCTCACTCGCCTGCAAAAGAAAAGATGGTGGCAGGGCCCGAGACTCCCTCCCGTTCCATCTGTGCAGAAACTCTTTAGGAGCCCTCCGGAGACCAAAACACTAAAACTTACGAACGCCAAGGGGGCACCCGGATTTGAACCGGGGACCTCTTGATCTGCAGTCAAATGCTCTACCACTGAGCTATACCCCCGGCACGCCTTACGGTTTTCATTAGAATAAATTTCTACGGAATAGGGGTGTGGCCTTCACTTTCCTTTAAAGTTTTAATCTGTGGGTTGCGTCCGGATACCTATTGAAAACAACACAAAATACAGTGGGAATGGCTAGAACTCCTAAGTTCTTCCTCCACAGTCACGCTTTCGGAAAAACAACTAGATTAAGGAATCTTGGGTCCTCTATATCCGTGCCTAGACTCTCCCCCAGATGTCCACTGACTGGCTTGAGAAAAGGACTGTCCCCAGCATCGTCCCAGGTCTAGGGATGTACAGATTAACAGACTCTCCACCTTGTCTCCTGGGCTTTTCCAGCCCCAGAGTCGCTCCTCCCCTTCTCTCAAACCAAAAGCCAGTTTGAGGAACAGACAGAGAAGGCAGAAATAAGAGGTGAACAGTTTTCAATAGCATTTATTACAGACTTATAAAAATCCTAATACAGTATATATTTTTTTAAAATCCTGGCTGGGCGCGGTGGTTCACGCGTGTAATCCCAGCACTTTGGGAGGCCGTGGCGGGCGGCTCACGAGGTGAGGAGATCGAGACCATCCTGGCCAACATGGTGAAACCCCATCTCTACTAAAAATACAAAAAATTAGCAGGTCGTGGTGGTGCGCGCTTGTAGTCCCAGCTACTCGGGAGGCCGAGGAAGGAGAATCGCTTGAACCCAGGAGGCGGAGGTTGCAGTGAGCCGAGATCGCGCCACTACTGCACTCCAGCCTTGGCGGCAGAGTGAGACTCCAAAAAAAAAAAAAAAAAAAAATCGTTGCACAAAGACAAAATAAGCAGCCCCTGTAGGAATCCGGTATATTTGGGAGGAGTGGGATTCACATTGGAAGGACACTAGAAGTGAAGGGGATGCTGTGGAGTGGCTTAAAGTCCAAGAACTGTGGTCAGAGTCAGCATCTCAGAGGGAATGGAAAGACGAGGAGTGGAATCTCTGCAGTGCAAAGGGCTGTCCCTATCTGGGACGTCCTGTCCTCCTGCATTTCCCCTTACGGTTTTTGCCTCTACCCTCTTCCCCTTGAGCCCACCTTCTCCACCTTTCTAGAATCTCCTGTGCCCAAAGGGAATGTGACAAAAATGGCTGAGGGGCCAAAAAGCCTGAGGGTGGGGGTGGGTTTGAGGAAATGAAAACCAATTCCAGGGGTGTCTTTTTTTTTTTTTTTTTTTTGAGACGGAGTCTCGCTCTGTCGCCCAGGCTGGAGTGCAGTGGCGCAATCTCAGCTCACTGCAACCTCCGCCTCCCGGGTTCAAAGGATTCTCCTGTCTCAGCCTTCCTAGTAGCTAGGATTACAGACTCCTGCCACTACGTCTGGCTACTTTTTGTGTTTTGTTTTGTTTGAGATGGTGTCTCGCTCTGTCACCCAGGCTGGAGTGCAGGGCCACAATCTCGGCTCACTGCAACCTCCACCTCCCGGGTTCAAGCAATTCTTCTGCCTCAGCCACCCGAGTAGCTAGGACTACAGGCGTGCACCACCACCAAGCTAATTTTTATGTTTTTAGTAGAGACGGGATTTCACCGTGTTAGCCAGGCTGGTCTCCAACTCCTGATCTCAAGTAATCCTCCCGCCTCAGCCACCCAAAGTGCTGGGATTACAGGCATGAGCCACCGTGCCCGGCCTCAGGGGTCTCTTAATCTGCCCCCTAACACACACATTATTCCTACGGAGAGGTTGAGGGCTGAGGAGAGGGAGAGGGTTCCACTCCCTAATTCTGCAACATATCCAACATTTCCCTGACATCTCCAAGAAGGATGCCTGTGGCCATGGTGAGGGGCAGCTTATTCCGATGTGCTGTCTGCAGGAATCCAAGGTATGCAGTCCAATTCTCAGCAACGGGTTGGGAGAATGGTGTCAATCTCACTGTCCATAGCAGCCACTGCTCCCACCAGAGAATCATAAAAAAGTAATAAATAGCCACTTGATTTTCCACCCATGTTGACCATGCAAAACCCCAAAGTTTCTGATTGGCCTCAGACTGGAACATCAGTTAGCAAGGGCCTGAGATTGCATCCACTGGAGTGCAGCAGGCAGCCTGCAGGGAGGGAGGAACAGGAGGGGTCAGCCTATCCCAAGAGAATGATGGCCTTCAAGTCCCCAGCCCTTTCCCAAAGCAGACTGGGTGCAGGAAGCAAAGTTACATCCAATCATTCAATTAACGGAGACAAACTGACTTGAGTACCTGCTGTGCATCAGGTACTGTGCAAGGCTCTGGAGTCACTGGTGAAAAGGCAGACATGCCCCTGAAGCTTACTGTCTGATGGAAGAGATAGATACTAAATAAATGGTCAGACACATAATTCTATAATTACATGCAGTGATAAAGGAAATATACAGAGGCCTCTGGATGCCTGAGAGTCGGGGAGGGCTTCTCTGAGGAAGGAGCCTGGAGACTCACCTTGCTCGGCCCCTTAGCTGTGTCTTTGGCCAAGGATTCTTCACGGTGATGTGTGCCAGAAAGAGGTTCCCTACGCGAGTTCCCCCATTAGACTGTAAACAACTCCCGCGCATGGGTGGAGCCTTGGTCATCTCTGTATCATCCTCAGCCGCGGTCTGGCACCACACAGGGAACACAGAGGGTACTTAGAAAATGCTGATTGGGCCAGGCGCAATGGCTCACGCCTGGAATCCCAGCACTTTGGGAGGCGGAGGCGGGTGGATCACCTGAGGCCGGGAATTCGAGACCAGCATGATCAACAGGGAGAAACTCCGTCTCTACTAGAAACACAAAAATCAGCTGGGCATGGTGGCGCATGCTACTTGGGAGGCTGAGGCAAGAGAATCGCTTGAACCCAGGAGACGGAGGTTGCAGTGAGCCGAGATCATGCTATTGCACTCCAGCCTGGGAAACAGGAGTGAAACTCCACACAATCAATCAATCAATCAATAAAGTGAGCCGGGCGCGGTGGCTCAAGCCTGTAATCCCAGCACTTTGGGAGGCTGAGACGGGCGGATCACAAGGTCAGGAGATCGAGACCATCCTGGCTAACACGGTGAAACCCCGTCTCTACTAAAAAATACAAAAAACTAGCCGGGCGAGGTGGCGTGCGCCTGTGGTCCCAGCTACTCCGGAGGCTGAGGCAGGAGAATGGCGTAAACCCGGGAGGCGGAGCTTGTAGTGAGCTGAGATCCGGTCACTGCACTCCAGCCTGGGCGACAGAGCCAGACTCAGTCTCAAAAAAAAAAAATTAGCCAGGCATGGTGGCAGGCGCCTGTAATCACAGCTACTCAGGAGGCTGAGGCAGAAGAACGGCGTGAACCCAGAAGGCGGAGCTTGCAGTGAGCCGAGATCGAGCCACTGCCCTGTAGCCTGGCAGCCTGGGTGACAGAGCGAGACGCTGTCTCAAAAAAAAAAAAAGAATGCTGGCCGGGCGCGGTGGCTCACGCCTGTAATCCCAGCACTTTGGGAGGCCGAGGCGGGCGGATCACGAGGTCAGGAGATCGAGACCATCCTCCTGGCTAACACGGTGAAACCCCGTTTCTACTAAAAATACAAGAAATTAGCCGGGCGTGATCGCGGGCGCCTGTAGTCCCAGCTACTCGGAGGCTGAGGCAGGAGAATGGCCTGAGCCCAGGAGGCGGAGCTTGCAGTGAGCCGATATCGCGCCACTGCACTCCAGCCTGGGCGACAAAGCGAGGCCCCGTCTCAAAAAAAAAGAATGCTGATTGAACTGACTGTGGGTTGTGGAAGAGGGTTCTCCTGACCCAGGGGGTGGCAAGGACACTGCCAGAAACGTGTGGTCCCTTGCTTAAAGTCTCCCCTTCTTCAGTAAAACACACCTGGGCCAGGCATGGTAGCTCATTCCTGTAATTCCAACACTTTGGGAGGCCGAGGCAGGGGGATCGTTTGAACCCAGGTGTTTGAGACCAGCCATGGGCAACGTGGCAAAACTCTCTCTCTACAAAAATACAAAAATTAGCTGGGCATGGTGGTGTGCGCCTGTAGTCCTAACTAGGGAGGTTGAGGTAGGAGGATCGCTTGAGCCCAAGAAGTTGAAGCTGCAGTGAGCCATGTTTGCACAACTGTACTCCAGCCTGGGGGGGCAACAGAGTGAGACCCTGCCTCGAAAAAAAAAAGAGATACCTGTGTACCCAGCCTGCCGTGATTCCGCTTGACAAGGAAGAGGAAACGGAAACTTTCCAGGCCTGATGTAAGGCCCTTTCTACCTGGCCCAGCTCCTTCAAATCCTCCAGGTGATTACTCAGTAGCTATCTGCTCAGTGTCCCTTGTCAGGTAACTTGCCTAAAATTGCAGCATTCCCTCCACACACTTCCAATCTCCCTTTTCTTTTCTTTGTTTTTGTATTTGGAAATGGGGGTCTGGATATGTTGCCCAGGCTGGACTTCAGCTCCTGGCCCCAAGCCATCCTCCTGCCTCAGACTCTCCAGTAACTAGAACTACAGGCATGAACCACCATGCTGGCCTAATCTGTGTTTCTTACTCTTTATTCACCTTATCATTTACCACTTTTTTTTTTTTTTTTTTTTTTAGACAGGATCTTGCTCTGTCACCCAGACTGGAGTGCAGCAACGTGGTCAGAGCTCACTGCAGCCTGAAACTCCTGGGCTCGAGTGATTTTCCTGCCTCAACCTCATGAGTAGCTAGGAATACAGGTGTGTGCCACCACACCCAGCTTTTTTTTTTTTTTTTGTAAAGACAGAGTCTTGCGGTGAGTGGCTCACACCTGTAATCCCAGCACTTTGGGAGGCAGGCGGATCCTGGAGTCAGGAATCAGGGAACCACAGTGAAACCCGTCTATTAAAATACAAAAAGATTAGCCGGTGGGTTGCCTGTAGTCCCAGCTACTCGGAGGCTGAGGCAGGAGAATGGCATGGCCGAGGCGGGGCTGTGAGGCGAGATGCCACTGCACACACTCCAGCCTGGGCGACAGGCAGACTCCGTCTCAAAAAAAAAAAAAAGACAGAGTCTTGCTCTGTTGCCAAGGCTTTTCTCAAACTCCTTGCTCAAGTCATTTATCACTTTCTTTTTTTTTTTTTAGATGGAGTTTCACTCTTGTTGCCCAGGCTGGAGTGCAACGGTACGATCTCGGCTCACTGCAACCTCTGCCTCTGGGGTTCCAGCGATTCTCCTGCCTCAGCCTCCTGAGTACCTGGGATTACAGGCATGCTCCACGACACCCAGCTAATTTTTGTACTTGTAGTAGAGACGGAGTTTCTCCATGTTGATCAGGCTGGTCTCAAACTCCCGACCTCTGGTGATCTGCCCACCTCAGCCTCCCAAAATGCTGGGATTACAGGCATGAGCCACCACGCCCAGCCATCATTTTCTAACTGACTATATATCTTTCCTGTTCACCATCTGCCTCCCCTACTGGAAAGTAAGCTCCATGAGGGCAGGGATTTTTGTCTGTTTTGCTCACTGCTGTTTCTCCAGTGCCTAGAACAGTACCCTGCACAAAGGAGGTGCTCAAGAAAGATTTGTGGACTGAATGGTGTCATTTACTCTACAGAAACTCTGGGAGGTATGATGAACCTCCTACTTACAGATAAGAAACTAAGCAGGGCATGGTGGCTCACGCCTGTAATCTCAGCACTTTGGGAGGCCGAGGTGGGCGGATAATGAGGTCAGGAGTTCAAGACCATCCTGGCTAAGATGGTGAAACCCTGTCTCTACTAAAAATACAAAAAAATTAGCCGGGCGTAGTAGCAGGCGCCTGTAGTCCCAGCTACTTGGGAGGCCGAGCCAGAAGATTGGCATGAACCCAGGAGGCAGAGCTTGCAGTGAGCCGAGATCACGCCACTGCACTCCAGCCTGGGCAACAGAGCAAGACTCCGTCTCAAAAAAAAAAAAAAACCTGAAGGTCAGAGCGAGTCAATGATTTCTGCCTGGAAGGCTTGTTCCCCAGGTCTCCCTGTGGCTGTCTCCTTCTCTTCATTCAGGTCTCAACTCAAAAGTTACCTCTTAGGAGAGGCCAGAACTGAATCAGACCTATCCCTTTCCCCTCCATCTCTGGTATCCAGTGGGATTCTGCACATCACTTCTCAGCACCTCAGATTATGGCGGCCAAGCATGGTGGCTCATGCCTGTAATCCCAACACTTTGGGAGGTCGAGGCCGGTGGATCACCCGCGGTCAAGAGTTCAAGACCAGCCTGGCCAACATGGTGAAGCCCCATCTTTACTAAAAATATAAAAATTAGCCAGGCGTGGTGGCGGGTGCCTGTAATCCCAGCTACTCAGGAGGCTGAGGCAGGAGAATCGCTTGAACGTGGGAGGCGGAAGTTGCGATGAGCTGAGGCCGCACTCCAGCCTGGGCTACAAGAGCAAAACTCTGCCTCAAAAAAAAAAAAAAAGATTATTGCATTTAGGTGGTGGAGTGCTACCTCTCTCTCCACTAGAACAAGCCCCTGAGAGCAGGGATGCTGTCTGCTCGTGGCTTACCCACCACATCTCACCTGTGGGGAGATGCCCAATTGGCTTGGCCCAGGAGCCAACTGTGAGCCAGATTCTCACAGGAGAGAGGCAGAAGAAGGGTTCTGATGGTCAGGCATCCATTGGTTCAGCCAGGCCTGGAGATCCAGGTGGGGCTAACCCTTCTCCGGTGAGGGTACAGGAGCACAGTGGCCTTTGCTGGTCCTGAGAGGAAGGAAATGGGAGATCTCCACCGTCCTCACAAAGTCCTTTACGTCCTGCTTATTGGCAAAATCAGGACTGAAGCATCCCGCAGAGCCTGTGGATAGAGGAGCCCAGCCCCAGTCAGCCTGCTAGGGCCCAGCCTTCCTTCCTACTGCCTCACAGGTGCTCTCTGGCTCCCTCTTCCGCTGTCCCAGCAACAGAGGCCCATGCCTGGATGAGGCAGAGATGGGGGCCCTGCCACAATGGTAGCAACCACATCAAATGACACCAGCAGCTCATGGAAAGCCTCTTTATGACAATCCCATAGGTGGGAATTCATGATCCTCATTTTATACTTGGGGAAACTGAGGATTAGAGAGGTGAAATCACTTGTACAAAGGCCCACAGTGAAGGAAAAATGGAGTTCGAACTTGAACCAGCAACTCTGGCTTCTATAGTCAATTGCACTGAGGGTACTGATGCCCTTCATCAGGCACAAACCAGCCCTCCTCATGCTGCTGGTATGGAGACTCTCAGAAACTGGGACACCAGGAATTAATCTCAGAGAGGCTAAGTGACCAGCCTGAGGACACACAGTTAGTACCACTGGGCCCTCTCCCAACTGTAGGGGGCTTACCTCATGGGCCAGCATTTTATATAGCTCCTCTCAAGCAGTCAGCAGCCGATCCCGGTCCGTGCTGTGAATCACAAGGATGACGAACTGGCAGGCTTTCTCTATGGTAAACATGTTTTGCCCCATCTCTGCACTGCCCAGACGCCAGGCTCAGATAAATGAAACCATGCAGCCTCAAGTTTTCACCACCCTGCTTCCATTATAATTGTCTTTGGCAGCTGGGATTACAGGCACATGCCACCACACCTGGCTAATTTTTGTATTTTTAGTAGCGATGCGGTTTCGCCATGTTGGCCAGGATGGTCTCAAACTCCTGACCTCAGGTCACCTTCCTGCCTCGGCCTCCCAGAGTGCTAGGATTACAGGCGCGAGTCACCACACCTGGCCTGTAATTGTCTTTTCTATCCAGACATGGAAACAGCACACCTCTGGCTGTGTGGCAGAGGCTGAGGCTGTGCTACATAAGCACTTGGTGTTCGTGACTCCATTTAGGCCTCATCACAACCCTGTGGACTTGGTACTGTTAGTATCCCCATTTTACAAATGAAGAGACTGAGGCTTCGTGAGGCTACGTATCTTGCTCTTGACCACACAGCTGGTGAGTAGCAGTGCTGGAAATGGAACCCAACTCTGTCTCAGTCCAGGAATTAAACCACTGAATTCTACTCCTGCTGGAGTAAGAAGGTAAGGCCCTATAGACAAGGGGCCTACCCCATCCGGTGCATCAAACAAAGCTGCCAGGAGCTGCCAGGGAGTATTCAAACAGGTTAACAGGCAGGCACTGCACTGTGTTGAGTATCTGACATATATACATTACATATTGGTTTGTTATTTAATTTTCACAACAACTCAGGGAGATCATTATATATATGTATATATATAACTTTTGTTTTTTTGAGGCAGAATCTTGCTCTGTCACCCAGGCTGGAGTTTCAATGGCGCGATCTCGGCTGACTGCAACCTCTGCCTCCCAGGTTCAAGCAATTCTCCTGTCTCAGCCTCCCAAGTAGCTGGGATTACAGGCGCCTGCCACCACGCCCAGCTAATTTTTGTATTTTCAGTAGAGGTGGAGTTTCACCATGTTGGCCAGGCTGGTTTCGAACTTATGACCTCAGGTGATCCACTCGCCTCTGACTCCCAAAGTGCTGGGATTAGAGGTGTGAGCCACAGCAACCCGCCGATTATTATAATCTCTATTTCACAAGTTGAGGAACCAAGGCTCAGAGAGGTTACATGACTGTCTGATATCATACAGCTGCCTTGGAGCCCTGGTGCCCTCCTCACCTAGGTGTTGGTGATAAAACTCAGAGCCTCCTGCCCCACTATGTCCCACATGAGGAAGTGGGTCTTCTGCAAAATGATCTCCTCCATGTTGCTGCCAGTGGTGGAACACGTATGGACCACCACATTGGTCAAGCTGGGGAGGTAGGAGAGGGCACCAAGAGCTCAGTCCAGCCTACTGCCAACTCTGGCCCCCAAATGCTCTACTCCCAAAGCAGGCTGAATCTAACTCAGAACAAGTCCACCCAGGTTCACCAAGCACCTGCTGGGAGCCAGACCCTGTGCTGGGCCCTGGGGAATGAAGACAGGAGTGAGACCAAGCCTTGTCCTGGCTTGGACCCCAGAGATGGGAAACATCTTCAAGCAGGCTCCTCAAACTTTATATCTTTTTTTCTTTTTATAGAAATGGGGTCCCACTGTGTTGCCCAGGCTAATCATGAACTCCTGGCCTTGGGCTCCTGTCAGGAGATCCTCCTGCCTTGGCCTCCCAAAGTGCTGGGATTACAGGCATGAGCCACAGAGCCCAGCCTCCTCAAACTTTAACATGCAGTTGAATCACCTGAGAGTTTTGTCAAAATGCAGGTTCTGACCCAATGAGTCTGGGCTGGGGCCCAGGGTTTTGCATTTCTTTCTTTCTTTCTTTATTATTATTATTTTTTTTTCTTTTTGAGACAGAGTCTCACTCTGTCGCCCATTCTGGAGTGTAGGCACAATCACGCCTCCCAGGTTCAAGCAATTCTTCCGCGTCAGTCTCCAGAGTGGTTGGGATCACAGGCGCACGCCCCTACGCCCAGCTAATTTTTGTATTTTTGTAGAAATGGGGTTTCGCCATGTTGGCTGGGCTAGTCTCGAACTCCTGACCTCAAGTGATCTGCCCACCTCGGCCTTCCAAAGTGCTGGGATTACAGGTGTAAGCCACCGCATCCGACCACGGTTTTGCATTATTTCTTTCCTTCTTCTTCTTCTTCTTTTTTTTTTTTTTTGAGACGGAGTCTCGCTCTGTCGCCAGGCTGGAGTGCAGTGGCGGAGTCTCTCACGCCTCCTGGGTTCAGGCGTTCTCCTGCCAGCATCCCGAGTAGCTGGGACTACAGAAGCCTTCTGCCTCGCCCGGCTGGATTTTTTGTTTTGTTTTGGTTTTGGAGACAGAGTCTTACTCTGTGGCCAGGCCTGGAGTGCAGTGGGGCAATCTCGGCTCACTGCTGGCTCCGGCCTCCGGGTTCCATGCATTCTCCTGCCTCGAGCTGCGGTGGCTGGGACTACAGGGGAAGCCCTTGTCGCGGCTAATTTTTCATTTTTGGCCGAGGCGGAGTTTCGCCATGGTCACCGATCTCCCTGACCTTTGTAACGATCGCCCGCCTCGGCCTCCCAAGAATATGCTGGGATTACAAGGCGTGAGCCACCAGCGCCCGGCTATTTTTCCCAGTAGAGCGGGTTCACCGTGTTAGCCAGGATGGTCTCGATCTCACTGACCTGGCGTGATCGCCAGTCTCGGCCTCAAAGTGCCGGGATTACAAAGGCGAACCACCGGCGCCCGGCCTTTTTTTTTTTTGAGGCGGAGTCACAAGCTCTGTCGCCAGGCTGGAGTGCGGTAGGCGGCGATCTCCAGCTCACCACCATCCGCTAACCTCCTGAGTTCGCCGTTCCTCCTGCCTCAGCCTCCCGAGTAGCTGGGACTACAGGCGCCCTTCCTCGCCGGCTAGTTTTTGCATTTTTTTTTTAGTAGAGAGCGGGGTTTCGCCGTGTTAGCCAGGATGATGCTCGATCTCCTGACCTGCGTGATCAAACCCATCTCGACCTCGAAGTGCTGGGATTACAGGCTTGAGCCACGGCGCCTGGCCTTCTTCTTTTTTTTTTTTTTTTGAGATGGAATCTTGCTCACCAATAAGCCAGGCTGGATTGCTGCAGTGGCGTGATCACCGACTCACAGCAAGCTCCACCTCCTGGGTTCATGCCGTCCTCCTACCTCAGCCTCCAGTGAGCAGCTGGGAGTTCTGGCGCCCTACCACGGCCTGGCTAATTTTTGTACTTTTTTTTTTTAGTGAGGCGGGATTTCACCAGGTTAGCCAGGATGGTCACCGATCTCCTGACCTCGTGATCCGCCTGCTTTGACCTCGTGATCCACCTGCTTTTGCCTCCCAAAGTGTTGGGATTACAGGTGTGAGCCGCGGCCCCTTTTTTCTTGAGATATAGTCTCACAGCCAGCCCAGGCTGGAGTGCGGTAAACGAAATCCTCAGCTCACTACAACCTCCACCTCCTGGGTTCAAAGCGATTCCTACCTCAGCCTCCCAGGTAGCTGGGATTACAGTAGCGATGCCACTATGCCCAGCTAATTTTTTTTGAGATGAATTATCTCTCCCATTGCACAGGCTGGAGTGCAGTGATGTGATCTCGGCTCACTGCAACCTCCACCTCCCGGGTTCAAGTGATTCTCCTTCCTCAGCCTCCAGAGTAGCTGTGATTACAGGCATGTGCCACCACGTCCGACTAATTTTTTTTTTTTAGTAGAGACAGGGTTTCACCATGTTGCCAGGCTGGTCTCGAACTCCTGTCCTCGGGTGATCCACCCGCCTCGGTCTCTCAAAATGTTAGGATTACAGGCGTGAGTCACCGTGCCCAGCCCTTTTTTTAAATTTTATTTATTTTTTAATTTTCATTTTTAGTAGAAACGAAGTTTCACCATGTTGGCCAGGCTGCTCTTGAACTCCTGATCTCAGGTGATCCGCCCGCCTCGGCCTCCCAAAGTGCTGTGATTACAGGTGTGAGCGACCCCGCCCAGCCACGGTTTTGCGTTTCTGATAAGCTTTCAGGTGATGCCTATGTGACTGGTCTGTAGACCACACTTTGAGAAGCAAAAGTTTAGAAAAATAGACACAGTGAGGGACATCAGAGAGGTGCTTTGTTTAAAGTGACATAGAAAACATACACATGCTTTTATATGTAAATAATGTTTCTGAAAAGTTACCGCAAAGTTACAATAGGAGGAAAACTAGGAGCTAGAGGCGAGAAGGAAACTTACTTTTCACTGTGTATTCCTCCATTGTTTGAAATTTTCCTTCATGCTTTTTAAAAATAATTTACATGTATTACTTTTTCATGGAAAAGCTTATCCTAGGTAAAGTACTTTGGAGGCTTAAAATGGGAGAGGTGCCATCCAGAGAGCGAATATCGGGGAAAGCTGCGATCGGTATTTACTCAGCCCCACCCATACGTGCCAGGCTTCTAGACCAGGAGCTACAGAGACTCAGTGAGCCTTTGGGTTTGAAGAAGGGAAAGAAAGTTAACTGACAGAGGGGACAGGGGTGAGAAAGGGGCGACCTGCCGCTAGAGGGAGCGAGGACCAGGAAGGCAGGTTGGGACACTTGGCAGGCCTGGAGCTGGGTTTGGCAGGGGCCCCGGGAAGATGGAGGAAAGCAGTGGGAGCTAGGGTTGCTCGTACGGTGCAGGATTTGAATGCCAGGCCGAGGAGCCGCAGTACTAGGAAGGTCCAAGCAGCGTTCTCAATCACTCCTCCGGGTACAGAGGAGCCCTGTAACCCAGGGAAGAGCTCTAGTGATTGGTCCCCATGCCTGTCAGTCTGGTGGGAGGCCCAGCCCTCTACCCTCACCGCCCGAAAGTCACTTACAACTGGTAGAGAATGGTGCTCTCCCGCATTGTCCAGTCCCATGATGATAACCTTCTGCTCTGGAAGCATCCGAGGAAGGGCAGCGTCAGGGCCAAACCCGATGGCCAAGGGACTGTGTGCCCCCACCAGACCTCCCAGGAAGGAGATAGCGCTCCTCGCATGCTAGGGACCTCTGCCCACCTTAGCGTGTCTGCTTCCTACCCAGCCCTGACACCTGCCCCACTCCGGGACGGTGGAAAAGACAGCTGAGCCCCCACCTCCCTTCACATTCTAGAAGAGTCTGAAAGGCCCGGGGCGCCTCTGGGCTTGCCGCGAGACGGTGTCTGGAGAAAGAGCCGAACGCGAAGTCACAGTCGCAGGAAACCCGCAGCAGCCCCCCATCCCCGCCGCTGGCGCCGTTTAGCGGGAGAAAGGAGGCTTGCCCAGCCCTGCGTCCCGGGGCGCACCAAAGCGCGAGGATCCAAGAGGAGCAGGCAGGGACGGGGGCAGGGGAGGCCGCGCGGCAGTCGAGGAGCGCCCATATACGACCCTCGGAGCCCGAGGTCCCCAGTGCGTCTGACCCCAGATCAGAGGAGTCCCAGAAGAGAGCGAGATCAAAGCGCTCGCTTGGATGCCCTGTGCGCCCCTTACCCTGGTTCCCGAAGATGCTCATTAACTTGGCGATCAGCTGTCCTATGGCACTTCCCGGGCCGGACAGGTGCAGGAGGGCTCAGCGGCCTCAGGAGCGGAGCCGGCCCTGGTGCTCGGAGCTCCGCTCCCCGGGGGAGGGTCTGGCAGGCTTTGCCTATGAAGTTAGGGAAGCCCCACGCGTCACCAACCTGACCTGGGAACCCTCTGGGACGCTGGCCCTTCGCGGGCGCTATGGACACCCCAGTGACTAAGAGCTGCCTGTCCAGGGCCCGAGAGGTGCAAGGAATATGGGAGTTTCAAGCTCCAGTTCTCCCCCTCGCCCTGCGAAAACTCCACAGTTATCCGGGTGGGATACACCACCGCAAATCAGCGGAGACTCGCACTGCGCCCGGAACCGGATCCCAGCTCTCCCTTCTCTGAGTGCCATGTCTAGGGCACTAGACTGAAGCAAAACCCCAGGCGACCCACTTTCTGTACCTACCAGCTGTGTAGTACAGACAGAGCTCACCGATCCTCTCTGAGCTGGGAGAATATTCCAACCCTCCACAGATCTTCAGTCGGTTCACTAGCGTGGGTCTTGGGAGCCCACTCAAAGTGTGTTCTCCTGGGGAAAGGCAGGGTTTCCCCTTGGTGCTTGGCAACTTCTAGGATAAATCAGTGCTCCTGCAATTCACTGACAAACCCACTGCCCAGGCACAGCTTCCTGATCCCCGGAAGTGGGCACCTGAAGACAAGGATGGAACATGAAGAGAGATCCTCCAGCTGGAGACCCTGCAGAGAGGCCCCAGATACCTGGCAGAGGAGTACATAAGCCAATAGAGAACCAGGAGGCCAGATCTGAGGAGGGTATGGAAGGGGGAGCTTTCTGTTGTTGCTTGTGAATTTCTTCCTTTGCTTAAGCTGGGGGGGAAAATAATAAATAAATAAATAAACAAACAAACAAACAAACAAATAAACAAACAAACAGATAACAAAAGGAGAAGTTTAAAAGGCAACGCGCCCTCAGGCTGCAGAGGTGGTTAGCAGGAGATTCAGCCAACACACCAGGGAGCCAGCTCCTTCCACCCCACTGCACTGCCCTCCTACAGCCTCCACTAAGGTAACGACCCTCCATTAAGGTAACAACTCTAACTGGTCTCCCTGCCTCTAGCTCTCCTTTCCCAGGGCATCCTCTCTATGGCCCTATTAATCTTCCTAAAGCACAACTCAGGGTCTGTAACTCCCCCAGCTCATAAACCTTCAATGGCTCCCTATTGCTCACTGGATTCAGATCAGTCTCCACTTGACTGATCGGACATTCAAGAGCCTCCACGAACAGACCGCACCTGCCTTGGCAGGTTTATCTCCCAGGCTCTGCATCTACTGGTTCCTGCCTACACATGCCCAGCTCTTTCTGACTGTACCTTTGCTTCTGCATTTCCTCCTTGAGTGCCTTTCACCTTTTCAGAAAAGAGAATGCCTGAGACCTTTTAGCTCCCCTGCCATAAAAGCCACCTGCTTCCCCAGCCCTCGCTTGGTTCTCCAGCTACATGGGGCTTTTCCCTACACTGGGATTATAGACTGGCAAGTCTGTTTCCTCCCATCAGCTGTGAGTCCGAGGGTGGGGTTCATATCTTGTTAACCAGCGTATGACACCCGCACTCCCTGCCTGGTCCGGAGCCCGGCACACAGGAGGAATGTGTTGCTATCAGACTGATGTAGAATGAGTTAAGCTACAGCCTGAGAAATGGCACTTGAAATATTGAAAAAGGAATGGGAACACAAGTTTAAGAGGATTGAGGAAGGCTGGGAAGTTTGCGGGAAGAAGGAAAATAGCTTACTAAATACAGACTTTCATCCCACCCAACTTAGTGCCCAGAGTTAGAAGGATAGAGTTGACTGCCAGAGCCCATCTGGGCTGATTGCATTTCAGCCTTAGCAGAGAAGGAGCCAAGTCTGGGGCTGGGGGCTGGGGCACCGAGGGTGCTGAGGGAAGCAGCAGTGTCTTAAGCATTTTACCATCTGTTTCCTGGGGACAGGGGGATGGGGGGAGGAACCTCTTAGTGCATGCTGCCCCCCCCCACCTCCTCTTTGCAGAATTGAAAGTAATACTCTGCAAGCTGGAAACAGTTCAGTAAACAGACAAAGACAGGAGATCTCTCTGAGTATACTCTGGCTCGGGAAGTTGCCTGATTAAAAAAATATATAGTTAAAAGAGAAAAGAAGAAAAAGAAAAGAAAAGAAAAAAACAGACAAGAAGATCTGCCTCCACTTTGAGGCCCAGGACCCGGATCTTAAGAAGCATTCATTTGGCCGGGCGCGGTGGCTCACGCCTGTAATCCCAGCACTTTGGGAGGCCGAGGCAGGTGGATCACAAGGTCAGGAGATCGAGACCATGGTGAAACCCCGTCTCTACTAAAAATAGAAAAAATTAGCCGGGCACAGTGGCGGGCGCCTGTAGTCCCAGCTACTCGGGAGGCTGAGGCAGGAGAATGGCGTGAACCCGGGAGGCGGAGCTTGCAGTGAGCCGAGATTGCGCCACTGCACTCCAGCCTGGGCGACAGAGCAAGACTCCGTCTCAAAACAAACAAACAAAAAAAAAAAAAAAAAAAGAAGCATTCATTCATTTATTCATTCATTTGACAAATATGAGCCAGGAAACACATGAAGTAGACAAAACAGACCCAGTCCAGGTCTTCATGTTTTTGTTTTGTTTTGTTTTTTTGAGACAGAATCTTGCTCTGTCACCCAGGCTGGAGTCCAGTGGCGGGATCACGGCTCACTGCAGCCTCAACCTCCCAGGCTCAAGTGATCCTCCCACCTCACCTTCCGGAGTAGCTGGGACTAGAGGTGAAAGCCACCACTCCCAGCTAATTTTTTTTTTTTTTTTTTTTTTGTAGAGACGGGCTTCACCATTGGTCTCCAACTCCTGGACTCAGTCTCCCTCCTCAGCCTCCCAAAGTGCTGGGATTACACGCATGAGCCACTGCTCCCATTCCCAGTCTGTGCCTTTATGGAGCTTGTGATGTACAGGGAGAAACAGATACACACACACACACACACACACACACACACCCCTCTGAAAGACAGTAGGAAGGCCTGATTTAGAAGGAAAGCAAGGCACCCTTCTTCGAATAAAATGAGAGGTGAAGCCAGCTGGACTTCCTGGGTCGAGTGGGGACTTGGAGAACTTTTCTGTCTTACAAGAGGATTGTAAAATGCACCGATCAGCCCTCTGTAGCTAGCAAGAGGATTGCAAAATGCACCAATCAGCACTCTGTAAAAACGCACCAATCAGTGCTCTATGGCTAGCAAGAGGATTGTAAAATGCACCATTCAGTGCTCTGTAAAATGCACCAATCAGCGCTCTGGAAAATGCACCAATCAGCACTCTGTAAAACGCACCAATCAGCAGGATCCTAAAAGTAGCCAATCGAAGGGAGGACTGAAAAAAGCACACTCTGATAGGACAGAAACGGAACATGGGCAGGGCCAATAAGGGAATAAACTCTGGCCACCTCCCCGCCAGCAGTGGCAACGCACTAGGGTGCGGTTCCACGCTATGGAAGCTTTAGTTCTATTGCATTCCTTGGCTCTTCACAATAAATCTTGCTGCTGCTCAATCTTTGGGTCTGTGCCATCTTTAAGAGCTGTTAACACGCACCGGGAAGGTCCGAGGCTCCATTCTTGAAGTCAGCGAGACCAGGAACCCCACCAGCAGAAACCAACTCTGGACACAAAAAGGTTACTGGAGCTAAGACAAAATTTTTCTCCAAGATACAAGGGACAGCCCCTTGTCCCTGGACCATGGTGGCCTCAGCTTAGTTCTCTTTAGTGTAGAAAAGTGGAAACCTTAAGCCACACCTAGGACCTGGGCCTCTCCCACATCATCTTATTCTGGGAGAGAATCCACTGCAAAAACAGGAGTAGCTAGTCAGGGAAGGAAACGAAGGGTCCCAGGTAGCAGGAGTCCTCAGTCCCTCGGTTCCTGCAGGGTCTCAGCTGACTTCATGGTTGTCGAAATCCTCACACATGGACAACCACTGACTTGCTGATGGTGTAGCCAGCGTTAGTTGAGAACATCTGATTACCAACAAACAAGAATCTCACTATCTCCAAGCCAGCTAGAAATGCCCTTCCTGCAAGTTCCAGGCAAATGCAATTTTTTTTTTTTTTTTTTTTTTTTTTTGAGACAGAGTCTCCCTCCATCGCCCAGGCTGTAGTGCAGTGGCTCAATCTCAGCTCACTGCAACCTCTCCCTCCTGGGTTCAAGTGATTCTCCTGCCTCTGCCTCCCAAGTAGCTGGTATTACAGGCGCCCACCACCACACCCGGCTAATTTTTGTATTTTTAGTAGAGATGGGGTTTCACCATGTTGGCCAGGCTGGTCTTGAACTCCTGACCTCAAGTGATCCACCCACCTCGACCTCCCAAAGTGCTGGGATTACAGGTGTGAGCCACTGCGCCCAACCTGCAAATGCAATTTCAGGCAGAAGGCACATGGGGCACAAACACACTCAGACACCTGCTTCCTCCTTCCCAAACCCCCAGCCCCCACCCTTGCAGAAGCTGATGCATCCTGGGGCAAAGGAATTAGCACTGAACTTGGGGGGGTCAAAGGCACCACTGAACTTGACATCCATATATCTGAGTTCAAATCCTTGCCCCATGGTTGTGTAACTGTGGTCAAATAGTTTTTAACCTCTATGAACTTTGTAAACTGGAGTTAATAATACCTGACCTTGATTCAAAACATCAGACTCCACTTCAGACCTCTCTGTGGAGCTCCAGACCATATACCCAGCTGTCTTTTCCTCTTCTCTCTCTCTCTTTTTTTTTTTTTTTTGTGTGTGTGTGTGTGTGTGTGTGTGATAGAGTCTCGCTCTGTCACCCAGGCTGAAGTGCAGTGGCAGGTTGGTTCACTGCAATTTCCGCCTCCTGAGTTCAAGCAGTTCTCCTGCCTCAGCCTCTAGAATAGCTGGGATTACAGGCACCCACCACCACACCCAGGTAATTTTTGTGTTTTCAGTAGAGATGAGGTTTCACTATGTTGCCCAGTCTGATCTCGAATTCCTGACCTCAATTGATCTGCCCACCTGGTCCTCCCAAAATCCCAAAATCCCAAAAGTGCTGGGATTACAAGCATGAGCCACTGCTCCCAGCCTCTGCTTCTCTTCTTGAATGTCCCACAGGCACCTCAAACCCACTTTGACCAAAGATGGACTGATCACTTCTGCCCCTAGCTTATTTGGTTTTTTTACCTGCTTTTACTGGGAAGACCACCATCAGCAGTCACCTCCTTTTCTTTCTTTCTTTTTTCTTTTTTTTTGGGGGGGGGGGACAGAGTCTTGCTCTGTCACCCAGGCTGGAGTGCAGTGGTGTGATCTCGGCTCACCACAGCCTCCGCCTCCTGGGTTCAAGCGACTCTCCTGCTCAGTCTCCAGAGTAGCTGGAGGCGTGTGCCACTGCACCTGGCTAATTTTTGTACTTTAGTAGAGACAGGGTTTTGCCATGTTGGCCAGACTGGCCACCTCTCTTTCTCTCTCTCTCTCTTTTTTTTTTTTTTTTTTTGAGACGGAGTCTCCCTCTGTTACCCAGGCTGGAGTGAAGTGGTGCGACCTCAGCTCATCACAACCTCCGCCTCCCGGGTTCAAGTAATTCTCCTGCTTCAGCCTCCCGAGTAGCTGGGACTACAGGCACTGCCACCACGCCTGGCTAATTTTTGTATTTTAAGTAGAGATGGGGTTTCACTATGTTGGCTAGGCTGGTCTTGAACTCCTGACCTCGTGATCCACCCACCTCGACCTCCCAAAGTGCTGGGATTACAGGTGTGAGCCACTGCACCCGGCCTCACCTCCCTTTCTCTTATCAGCTGCCTCCACTTGCTCTCCAAGAGCTCAAGATTCTAACATTTATTTATTTATTTAATTTATTGAGACAGGGTCTTGCTCTGTTGCCCAGGCTGGAGTGCAGTAGTGTGATCATAGTTCACTGCAGCCTTGACTTCCTGGGCTCAAGAGATCCTCCCCACCTCAGCTTCCCTATCACAGCCTCCTGAGTAGCTGGGACTACACATCCAGCTAATTTTTTAAAATTTTTGTGAAAACGTCGGTCTCACTATGTTGTATAAACTAGTCTCAGAACTGCTGGACTCAAGCAATCCTGCCACCTCGGCCTCCCAAAGTGCTGGGGTTACAAGCGTGAGCCACCAAACCCGGCCATCTAACTGCTAGATGTCCCTGGCCTCTTTGCCTCCCTTCCCGTCCCACTGCTGTGGCCTAAGGCAAACCCTCCTTTCTCACCTGGATTATCACAGCTGTTTCCAAGCTAGGCCTTCCAATCTATGCGCCAAACTGCAAACAAAGCAATCTTGCTAGTTGCTTACAATCCTTCCATTTCTGCGCACAAGCTTCAGGACAAAGTCTAAACTCCTTAACATGACTCAAGGCCCACTGTGACCTGCTCCTGCCAATCCCTCTCTGGCCACCACCTTGAGAGCACACTTTGCTGGTGAGGTGCCAAGAATATGTCATGCATGTCCCCTACTTTCTCTGCTTTGAACATTTCCCCCATTTGTCTGCCAACCATGCTTCTAGATTCTACTCAAGCCTCACCTCCACCAGGAAGCCTCAGCTGACTTCCCCAGGTTATGGGACTAACCCCTCTTTCAGGTTCCCACAGTACCCAATGCTCCCACAGTACCCAGTGCTCTCACAGCAGAGAGTACATTATGCTGTGCTGAAATCATCTATGGCCCCTACGTAGACTTGTGCCTGGTACATTGGAGGTGCTCAATAAACGTTTGTTCAAGGAATAAACACAGGAATGAATGATTCTGTAGGAAGGCAGTGGGAAATGCACTATGCTAGGAGGCAGGGACTAGGCTCTCATCACCTTTGCCATTGGCTCCCCAGGGAACTGGGGTCAGCCACTTGACCTCTGGGCCTGCCCAGTTCCCCTTTCCTTTGATCCACTAACTCCTCATCTGTAGGGTCTTGGGGGATGTCTTTTGCCCTACACACACGTGCACACACACACACACATTCATGTTGGGCCTTAGCACTCCGGTAGTGGACTCAGGAATTTTAATCCTCCATGGCCACCTGCGCAAAAACAAGAACCAGGGTGGGCGTGGTGGCTCATGCCTGTAATCCCAGCACTTTGGGAGGCTAAGGCAGGTGGATCACCTGAGGTCAGGAGTTCAAGACCAGCCTGGCCAACATGGTGAAACCCTGTCTCCACTAAAAATACAAAAATTTGCTGGGCATGGTGGCACACACCTGTAATCCCAGCTACTCGGGAGGCTGAGGCAGGAGAATTGCTTGAACCTGGGAGGCGGAGGTTGCAGTGAACCGAGATCGCGGCACTGCACTCCAGCCTCAGCAACGAGCAAAACTCCGTCTCAAAAAAAAAAGAAGAAAAAGAAAAAGAACCAGCAGGGAGGGGAAATAGTTTGAGGGTACTGTGTGAGGCAGGACACAGGTGGTTGCAGTAACTGTCAGAAGTCCACATCCTGCCAGCTAGGGATGGCAGGAATGGGTACACTCATCTGCTGACTTTCAGTCGAGGACTGACAGAATCCCTGATTATCTCTGACCTGCCCCCACAAGTGGTCTGCCTCCCTGCCCCCAAAGCTGGTTAGCAGGAACAAGGGGGGCATTAGTGGAGCCAGAAGCTCAGCTCCTCCCTCTCCTGAGGTGTTGGGACACAGCCAGGCCACAAGAGCAGAAAAACAATCATGTGTATTTAAGACATTGCACCAATGGGTCTGGATCTCACCCACCAAGCAACACCAGCTTCCCATTGCCTCTGGCTGTACTTGTGGAGAGAGAGGTAAGTGAAGGGGCTCAGGGCCAGTGCGGAGCCAGGACTGCCCAAGCAGCTCCTGGCTTGGGCATAATACATCAGAGGGCCAAAATCGAAGGATCATCTTCCCTTTTGAGTCAACGACTCAGCGCACAGCTTCTTCCTGCACCCACCCCTTCAATTCCCCCTGCATATCAGCAGCTCCCAGGTGCCTAGGCTGATGACTATGTGGCGAGGACAAAGAAGCAGGCTTGGGAGGCAGCCACAAAGGACAGGACAGTGGTTTTATATATGGCAAAATACTTCTCCTAGGGGAGTACAGACAAATATAGACAGACAGATGGGGGCACAGGACACCAGACAGGGAGGGGGAAAGGGTGGGCAGTGGTGTCTTCTAATCAGTAAGTGGAAGCTGCACCCCACCCCCAGGTGGAGGGTAGGACATTGGCACAGGAGGTGGCGAGACAGGCATGAGGTGCCCATCCCTGAGGCGGGTAGCCGGGCAGGGCCCAGTCCTTGTTGGCACAGTCGGCTCTCTCTGGCCCAGCTGGGATGCTGGGGAGGGGCAGGGCTGCTGGGCTACAGGGATTCCAAGGCAGAGGGATGCCCCAGGGGAGAGGGGGTCTCCTGGGGGAAGTGAACATGGGTAACAAACAGAATCACGAGAGGCAAGTACAGAGCAGCAACAGCAGCAGCCAAGCCCCCCAGAGGAGATCCGAGGTCCCAAGGCAACCCCTGGGCACCAACCCATGGGTCCTCTCCCCTGGGGCCTCAGGGTGAGGGTGAAGGAGCAGTTTTTTGGTTTAAAATGAGGCGGACCAGTGTTCCATGGGCTCCACACCCAGGTGGCACAGGGATGGGGGGCTCAGATGCAGAGGGGCCCCCTCTTCTAATGGCAGCAGGCAAGGGATGTTGGAGGCCAAGCTCATTCCTGGGGTAGGCAAAGGCTGAGGTATGGAGGTGGGGGGTGGGGAGCAGCGCCTCAGCTGCTCACTCTTCAGGGTTCTGGGCCCTGGACGTTGCCATGGCCACGGAGGGTAGAGGGTTTTGTATGCCTGCCGGCTTCCACCCAGAACCCTCCCCGAGACAAGCTCCCCATGGGGTGTCCATGCTGTAGCTTTCACCGACCAGACGATGCTGCCAGGAAGCTGGGAGGAAGGGGCAGGCAGGGTGAGGGACCCCGGATCTGGGGTCTGGGGAAGAGAGCCCCCATGGGAAAGAATCTGTGGCCTCCCTTTCCAGGAAAAGCGCCCAGCCCTTCCCCAGTACTGCAGCTTGGGAGAAGGAGAGCCATCCCACTTAGGACCGTCACTTAGGGCCCCGAGTAGAAAGAGTGAAGGAAGTGCACCTTTTCTCTAGGAGGGCGAGGGAGGAGAGCCCCTTAAGATGGGAGAAAGGGGACACTTCAGAAAAGTGGGTATCCCCCATCCATCCGCAACAGGCAGGTAAAAACCGACAGCTGGGGCTTAAGGGCTTCCCGGGAGCTGGGATGATAACGCCGAATAAACCCCAAGCTTTGAGCAAAGGCATCTGAAAGGCGGGAGACAGCGCCCCCTGGAGGCGAATACATGTTGGGTGTGAGCCCCTCGCTCCCTCCCCTCCCCTCCCCTGGGCTCAGCGCCCTTCCTCCCGCCGTGTGGCCCCTGCCTCTCAGCGGATGTAGACGCCTCGTCCCCAGCCCTCCAGCTCGTTCTTGTTGCGCCCCAAAACTGGACCCCCACCCTCAGCGCAGTAGCGGGCCTTATTCCGGCCCCGGTTCCGGTTGTCGGTCAGCTCTTCCTCATAGTCTTCTTCCTCGTCCTCCCAGGATCCCTGTCGGGCTGGGGGGGTGCCGCCCCCTGCAGGGTCTCCAAGCCCTGGCCCCTCTGAGGGGTCAGTCTCCATGTCCACACATGAGTCTCCCAGCTCCGTGTAGGCAGAGTTTCGGCTGCCGGGGGTGTCGGCATCAAAAGTGTCTTGGCGGGACAGTGCCCGTAGCGTGCCTGCCCGGCCTGGTGGGTGGCTGCTGGGGTAAAGGCCTGGGGGCTGGCCCAGCTCCCCTGGGTACTCGTGCACGCTGGCGTGCTCCCCGGTGGCCCGTTCCAGCGGCTGGTCCCCGGAAGCAAGGTAGGGTCCCTGGTTAGCAGACGGACAGCACACACCATGCAGATCAGGCAGGGGTGAGAAAAACACAACAAAGCAAGGCAAGTTAGTGACAGCATTAAGAGGTCCGGCCTGGATGAAGAGGGTGCTGGCTCTAGGGGAGGGGCCCCGGGGACAAATGGCTCTGGAGCCCAGCCAGAGGACAGACCTCAGGGCATTTGCTCCTCTCTCCAGACAGGGGGCACCCGACCTTCATGGCCGTCAGCCGTGAGCCATGAGTCACCGCTTCCCCGGTGCAGGTCATTAATGCTATCTTGGGGTTAATCATCATTAACAGCTCAGTATTGCCACTCATTAGTGGTTGATTGGGTTAGTCATTGCCTTTGGTTTTCCAAATATATTAACGGGATTTCAGCTAAAACCTGCTGACCCTGGCTTCTTCGACCCACACCAGACCCCAACCTTAGGCTTCCAGAACCCCATGCTTCTCCCACCATTCCCTAGTCAGATGACACTGTCTCCAAGACTGATGGGATTCCTCCCCTGCCCCCAACAAGGACTCAAAGCAGCAAGCTGGGGAAGGCTGCTGGGTCTCCCCCTCCTACTGAAGATGAAGAGGTGACCCAGTGTCCTCATCACCACATGTCACATGGAGGTGGGGCACAAGAGAGGTTCCAGTCCCTCCCCTGCCATGTCAAGCTGTGTGACCCTGAGCAAACAGCTCCCCTCTCTGTGGCTTCATGTCTTGGTTGTAATGTGACGGGAGTTAGACCTGAGCAGCAGTTTCCAAACTGTTACCTAGAGATCTGGGGTGGGGTTGGGTGGGGAGGGCACAGAAGTGCTTCAGGGGTCCCCATGGAGATGGAGGGGAGGCCATTCCCCTGGCTCCCTCAGGGCAAAGCAAGGATGTATTATCTACATCCTCAGCTTCCACATAAGATTCATTGAACAAATGGGCTCTGTTGCTGAAAACAAATTTGAAAGCTAGTCTAGAATGATTTCATGGGTTTCTTCTGGCTCTTAGAACCTTATACTTAATGGTGTGGAATCAAGAGGTGGGCTGTGGCTCCCATGGGAGGAGGGCAAGGCAGGATGGGTCTCCCATGGGAGGGCCTTTCCTGGACTTTAACTGGGAGAATGGTGGAAAATTCAGCATCAAGTCATAGAAGATGCCACATTCTGGGTCCTTCTTGA
Source organism: Papio anubis (assembly GCF_008728515.1). Taxonomy (NCBI): domain Eukaryota; kingdom Metazoa; phylum Chordata; class Mammalia; order Primates; family Cercopithecidae; genus Papio; species Papio anubis. Next base: position 46,254,513 of record NC_044992.1, read on the forward strand.
GGGGCCGTGTGGAGTCAGGGCTCCAGGGAGGGAGAGTCCAGGTTTAACATAGTTTCCCTGGCTCTGAGGGCCTCCGCTCTGTTGGGTCTAAAAAGGGTGTGGAGTCCAGCGAATTAGTTTATCAGTCTTCCTCGCATGTCCTTCCTAGTCCCTTGTCTTAAAAGTGCTCCCATCAGGCCTCATATCCAGCGGGCAGCAGATGCGGTCCTATGGCACCAGGCCCAGGAAGACAGCATCAGAAGCCCCAGACCCATCAAAAACCACAGACACCAGAAACTGCCGCTCATCACGTTTTTTTTACAAAATAAAGCTCTTCCCTTCCTCCTCCATGTTCCCTGCACTCCAGTTCCGACCCCAGAGCGGGAGGGAAGACGGGCAGGGTGCCCACTACATGGCATGTTCCTGCTCCTGGGGCACCGCACTGTCCCGCTGCGAGGACTCCAGCCCGCCCCAGAAGCTGAGGTTTCTCCTGAGCGAGGTGAGCACCTGTACCTGGAGGTTGGAGACAGGGGCAGGGCTGGCAGCCAGGGCTGCGGTAGCCATGGTGCGGTTCAGCAGCGGATTGGGTGGCGTGCTGCTGGGCGGATGTGTGGCCTTCCAATAGGCTTCCAAGTACTCTGCCAGGTGCTCGCAGGCATCCTCCAATTGGTTCTCGTCCAGGATGATGTCAAACATTTCCTGTGAAGGTGGGGTTAGGGGGCAGGGCTGGGATGAGTGGGGCGTGGCCAAGGGGGTTGAGGGTGTGGCCTGGGTGCAGTGGGTAGAGTCAAGGGATTGAAGGACAAGGTTAAAAAGAGGCCTCTGGATGTGGAAGAAGGGAAGGAGGGCTCTCAGATCTACAGATTGGCAGAACTGCAAGAAGTTTTGGCACTCAGTCCAACTCCTTCATTATAGAGATAAGGCAACCAAGGCTGGGAGACAGGGCTTGACTCTCCACGGTGAAGGGTGCTTCTGGGGCTTGAACCCAGTCTTTGACTGACGGACCTGCACTCTTCTCGGAAGACCAGTTTGCACCTACAGGCCTGACCCAGGTGTTCCTGGTCACTCTGTCTCTCATGTAGGCCAGAGGAAACCAGGGCAACCCAAATGTCGTCCCTCCATTCCCTTCCCCGGGATCTAGGCACTCACAGGCGGGCACTGTGCCAGCTTTTCCGAGGCCGCTATTTGGACGTTGAGGTGTTTGGACTGAGACTTTCCTCGGGACTTGATGAGCCTCTGAAGTACCTGGTTTGGGGAGAGAGAAAAGGAAGAGGAGCTAGAGGGACTCAGGCAATGCACCCAGTCAGAGAGGCGGGTCCTGGTTGGATCAGCATGGAGAGCCAGTGTCAGGGCCCTTGAATGCTCCATAACTCTCAGCCCTGGGCACCTCTGCAGAAATGACCTCAGCAGCCCTATGTCTAGGGCTCAGGCTCTCTCCTGGTCTCATGCCAGGCTTCCTTAGAGGCTATATGAAGGGTAGTGATTCTTCTTCCCAACTTCTCTAACCTTGTTTGTAGGCCTGCCCACCCTCCTTTTTTTATTTTTGTTTTAGAGACTGGTTCTTGCTCTGTCGCCCAGGCTGAAGTGCAGTGGTGTGATCATAGTTCACTATACCCTGGACTCAAGCAAGCCCCCAGCCTAGCCTCCTGAGGAACTAGGGCTACAGGCACGTGCCACCATATCCCGCTAATTTTTTAAAATTTTTTTGTATATGTTGCCCAGGCTGGTCTCAAACTCCTGGCCTCAAGTGATCCACTTGCCTCAGCCTCTCAAAGGGCTGGGATTATAGGCATGAGCCACTGAGCCCAGTCACACCCTCTATATTAACAACACCAACAATAGTCTTCCTTTATGAGGCACTTGCTACATACCAGCATTGTTCTGTGCTTTTCACATGATCAATTTAGTCCTGATAACATTCCTGTTAGACAGCTACTATTATCATTCTCATCTCAACAACAACAACCATAATTATAATAATGTAAAACCTGAAACTAATCATGAGGAACAATCACACAAACCCACACTGAGGGACAGACAATCTACAAAATAGCTGTCCTGTACTCTGCCTAAATGTCAGTCTCTGGAAAATTCAAGAAAGGCTGAAGAACCCTTCCAGATTAAAGAAAACTAGGCCGGCCGGGCACGGTGGCTCACACCTGTAATACCAGCACTTTGGGTGGCGGAGGTGGGCGGATCACGAGGTCAGGAGATCGAGACCATACTGGCTAACATGGTGAAACCCCATCTCTACTAAAAATACAAAACATTAGCTGGGCGTGGTGGCGGGCGCCTGTAGTTCCAGCTACTCAGGAGGCTGAGGCAGGAGAATGGCATGAACCTGGGAGGCAGAGCTTGCAGTGAGCCTAGATCACACCACTGTACTCCAGCCTGGGCGATAGAGTGAGACTCCATCTCAAAAAAAGAAAAAGAAAGAAAACGAGGCCGGGCACGGTGGCTTACACCTGTAATCCCAGCACTTTGGGAGGCTGAGGCGGGTGGATCACCTGAGGCCAGGAGTTCAAGATCAGCCTGGCCAACATGGTGAAACTCTGTCTTTATTAAAAAACAATAATACAAAAATTAGCTTGGCGTGGTGGCATATGCCTGTAGTCCCAGCTACTCTGGAGGCTGAGGCATGAAAATCACTTGAACTCAGGAGGCAGAGGTTGAGATGAGCCGAGATCGTGCCACTGCACTCCAGCCTGGGCGACAGAGCAAGACTCTGTCTAAAAAAAACAGGCAACACGTGATCCTGGGTTGGTTCCTGGATTGGGGGAAATGTTGCCATGAAGGGCATTCTATGCCGGGCATAGTGGCTCACGCCTGTAATCCCAGCACTTTGGGAGGCAGAAGCGGATGGATCACCTGAGGTCAGGAGTTCGAGACCAGCCAGGCCAACATGGCAAAACCCCGTCTCTACTAAAAATACAAAAATTAGTTGGGTATGGTGGCAGGTGCCTGTAATTCCAGCTACTCAGGAGGCTGAAGCAGAATTGCTTGAACTAGGGAGGCAGAGGTTGCAGTGAGCCAAGATCGCATCACTGCACTCCGGCCTGGGCAGCCAGAGTGAGACCCTATCTCAAAAAAAAAAAAAAAAAAAAAAAACTAATACGGACTATATTTTAGAAACAATTCTTGAATTTTACAATTGCATCATGGTTGTGTAAGATACTGATGTTGTTCTCAAGAAACACAATATAGGCCAGGCTCACGCCTGTAATCCCAGCACTTTGGGAGGCCGAGGCGGGTGGATCACTTGATGTCAGGAGTTCGAGACCAGCCTGGCCAACATGGTGAAACTCTGTCTCAATTGAAAATACAAAAATTAGCCAGGCGTGGTGGTGGGTGCCTGTAATCCCAGCTACTTGAGAGGCTGAGGCAGGAGAATCACTTGAACCGGGAGGCAGAGATTGTAGTAAGCCAAGATCACACCACTGCTCTCCAGTCTGGGTGGCAGAGCAAGACTTTGTTCCAAAAAAAGAGAAAGATGAAAGTAAATTTTTCAAAATTAGTGAATCTGAAAAAAATTAGACTGTACACTTAATTTATTTTTTATTTTTTAATAGAGACAGGGTCTTGCCATGTTGCCCAGGCTGGTCTCCAACTCCCGAGCTCAAGTGATCCACCTGCCTCAGCCTCCTAAAGTGCTGGGATTACAGGTGTGAGCCACCAATCCTGGCTTATAGACTTTAAATGGCTGAATTTCATGGTATGGGAATTCTACTTCAATAAAACTGTTAAAAAATTAGTGAATCTTGGTGAAGAATATTCAAAACATAAGATTTTTTTTGATACTATTCTTGCCACACTTCTGTAAATCTGAAATTATTTGAAAATAAAAATCTTTTTACAAAATGGAACAGATATAGTTCTGGGATACCAATAATATTTATTTATTTATTTATTTATGAGACAGAGTCTTGCTCTGTCACCCAGGCTGGACTGTACGGGTGCGATCTCAGCTCACTGCAACCTCTGCCTCCTGGGTTCAAGCAATTCTTGTGCCTCAGCCTCCTGAGTAGCTGGAATTACAGGTGCCCACCACCATGCCCAGCTAATTTTTTGAGTTTTAATAGAGGCAGGGTTTCACCATGTTGCCCAGGCTGGTCTTGAACTCTTTAGCTCAGGCAATCCACCGGCTTCGGTCTCCCAAGGTGCTGAGATTACAGGCGTGAGCCATCGTGCCTGGCCCAATACCAAGTATTTTTCATGATTAACCCTTTTTTTTTTTTTTTTTTTTTTTTTTTTTGGAGACGGAGTCTCCCTCTGTCTCCCAGGCTGGAGTGCAGTGGCCGGATCTCAGCTCACTGCAAACTCCGCCTCCCGGGTTTAGGCCATTCTCCTGCCTCAGCCTCCCGAGTAGCTGGGACTACAGGCGCCCGCCACCTCGCCCGGCTAATTTTTTGTATTTTTTAGTAGAGACAGGGTTTCACCGTGTTAGCCAGGATGGTCTCGATCTCCTGACCTCGTGATCCACCCGTCTCAGCCTCCCAAAGTGCTGGGATTACAGGCTTGAGCCACCGCGCCCGGCTGATTAACCCATTTATTTAATCTTCACAAACCCAGTATGCCTATGCTGCAGATGAGGAAACCAAGGCATAGAGATGTTTGGCCACTTGCCAAAGGAACACAGAGCCAGTGACAGCCCTAGAGTAGAAGTTCAGGCTGCCTGGTTCCAGAGTCCCTCCTCTTAACCTCAATGAAGTAAATGGAAGCATTGGTTACTTTCTAGTTCAGTGTTTTTGCATCCATTATCTCATTTGGTCCTTTCAACTCCCCTCAGGAAGTACTTAAATCCCATCATCCCGTTTATCTCATTAGAAACACAGGACTCAGAAAGGTTAAGTTGGCTGGGTGCAGTGGCTTATACCTGTAATCCCAGCACTTAGAGAGGCTGAGGCAGGAGAATCACTTGAGGTCAGGAGTTTGAGACCAGCCTGGCCAACATGGTGAAAACCTGTCTCTACTAAAAATACAAAAATTAGCCAAGTGTGGCCGGGACTGGTGGCTCACACCTGTAATCCTAGCACTTTGGGAGGCCGAGGACAGCGGATCACGAGGTCAGGAGTTCAAGACCAACCTGACCAACATGGTGAAACTCCATCTCTACTAAAAATACAAAAATTAGCCGGGTGTGGTGGCGTGCGCCTGTAGTCCCAGCTACTCAGGAGGCTGAGGCAGGCGAATTACTTGAGGTGGAGGTTGCAGTGAGCAAGATTGCACCACTGCACTCCAGCCTGAGTCACAGAGTGAGACTCTGTCTCAAAAAAAAAAAAAAAAAAAGCCAGATGTGGTGGTGTGCGCCCGTAATCCTAACCCTAGCTACTCAGGAGACTGAGGCCCAAGAATTGCTTGAACCTGGGAGGCAGAGGCTGTAGTGAGTGAGATCACACCACTGCACTCCAGCCTGGGTGACAGAGCAAGACTCTGTCTCAAAAAAAGGAAAAAAAAAAAGTTAAAGGCCGGGTGCGGTGGCTCAAGCCTGTAATCCCAGCACTTTGGGAGGCCGAGATGGGCGGATCGCGAGGTCAGGAGATCCAGACCATCCTGGCTAACACGGTGAAACCCCGTCTCTACTAAAAAATACAAAAAACTAGCTGGGCGTGGTGGCTGGCGCCTGTAGTCCCAGCTACACGGGAGGCTGAGGCAGGAGAATGGCGTGAACCCGGGAGGCGGAGCTTGCAGTGAGCTGAGATCCGGCCACTGCACTCCAGCCTGGGCGACAGAGCAAGACTCCGTCTCAAAAAAAAAAAAAAAAAAAAAAAAGTTAAGTAACTGGTCCAGGGAGCTCAGCTCATGGGATGATAATGGTTACCACTACTGGCTGCCCTCATAAATCAGAGAGTAGGCCAGTCGCGGTGGCGCATGCCTGTAATCCCAGCACTTTGGGAGGCCGAGGTGGGCAAATCACGAGGTCAGGAGATCGAGACCATCCTGGCTAACACGGTGAAACCCTGTCTCTACTAAAAATACAAAAAATTAGCCAGGCATGGTGGCGGGTGCCTGTAGTCCTAGCTACTTGGGAGGCTGAGGCAGGAGAATGGCCTGAATCTAGGAAGCGGAGCTTGCAGTGAGCTGAGATTGTGCCACTGCACTCCAGCCTGGGCGACAGAGCGAGACTCCATCTCAAAATAAATAAATAAATAAATAAAATAGGCCGGGCACAGTGGCTCACGCCTGTAATCTCAGCACTTTGGGAGGCTGAGGCGGGCGGATCACAAGGTCAGGAGATTGAGACCATCCTGGTTAACACGGTGAAACCCCGTCTCTATAAAAATACAAAAAGTTAGCCGGGTGTGGTGGCGGGCGCCTGTAGTCCCACCTACTCAGGAGGCTGAGGCAGGAGAATGGCTCAGTGAACCCGGGAGGTGGAGCTTGCAGTGAGCCGAGATCGTGCCACTGCACTCCAGTCTGGGCGACAAGCGAGACTCGGTCTCAAAAAAAAAACCAAATAAATAAATCAGAGAGTATACTGAGCTGCTTACACCATTCCTCTCAACAATAACATGAGAGGGATTATAACCCCACTTTATAGGTGAAGAAATAGAGAATCAGAGGCTAAATAATTCCCCCAAGTTTCCAAGTTCAATAAGAAAAACCAACAGTGATAATAAATCAATATGTAAATCAATCAGAGCTAGAATTTCAAGCCCATGCTGTCTTCTAACTTCAAATCCTTCACCTCAACTCTTCCTCCATGTTTCTCAGATCCCCACTGGCATCTAGAAGGGAAAGTCAATGGTGCTGCAATACAAGGAAAAAGTAACACGGCCTTCTTGCAGATTCCCCTTCTATCAAAGTCCAAATGAGGACACTGCAGCAAAAAGGGTTGATATCGAGAGAGTAAAGCAACTGGGCAACACAGCTAGATCCTGTCTCTAAAAAATACAAATATTAGCTAGGCATGGTAGTGGACACCTACCCACTAGTCCCAGCTACTTGGGAGGCCGAGGTGGGAGGATCGCTTTAGCCCAGGAGGTAGAGGCTGCAGTGAACCATGATTGCACCACTGCATTCCAGCCTGGGTGACAGAGCAAGACCCTGACTTTAAAAAAAAAAAGGAAGAAGAAGAAAGGAAAGACCTCCCAACTGCCAAGTAGCTGGGTGGCATTGGAACAAAAAGCACAGAATTCTTTCAGTCCAAGGGTGGGAGGTCAATCAGGGTGGAGACAGGGGACTGGTCTGCATGACCCTAATAATAGTAAATAATAGCTAACGTGTTGTATCAGACCATTTGCTAAGTGCTATACATTTATATGATGTTGAAACACTTGACAATACCATGGAGCTTTACAGAGAAAGAAACTAAGACTCGGGTAGATTAAGTCACACAATCAGTAAGCCATGGAGCTGGGATTTAAACCCAAGCAGCCCAACTCCAGAGCACTCCTTTTAAACCATGCTGTCCCGGCCAGGGTCAGGCTCCTGCACCCACCTTGGGAGAGGTGATCTTGATGTAAACAATGATGGGGGCCAGCGAAGTCTTGGACAGCTGGGCTGGGTGATTGATGGTGTCAGCATCCAGAGCAACCAACTGAAGGGTCCGGGCCAGCTCGAAGATTCGCTCGATTTCACTCTGCACCTCAGCTGGGGGCACGGAGTCATGTGGATGGGGGAATGTCAGGTGGCCTCCCAGGAGGTAGTAGGTGGAGGGAACGATTCTGGAGATGGCCCTGCCCACTAACTCCCACCCCTCCCATGTCCAGCCCAGAAAGGGTGAGTGAAGACAGCAGGGGTGGGCTCACCCAAGCTGGAGCGTGTGTTGGAGCGCTCAATGATGATGTGTTTGCTGGGGTTGTTGAGAACTGAGCGCTTAGCCAGAGAAATGTCTGCCGTCACACGAGTGATGGAGATCCTGGGGAATGGGGCAAGAGGGGAGTCAGAGATCAGAGTGGGCTGGAATGCCCTGCCCACTCCCCAGTTCCAGGGCCGCCTTCTGTTCCTCAGTCCCAGGACTGTGATTCGAGGCATCCGGCCCATCCCCAGCAGCAGAGAGCAATGGCAGGTGCGAGGAGCAGCTCCCAGGGTCTTACCTGCCATCAAACCGATGCTTCAAGAAGTCAAATAAAGCTTTCTGCATCATGTCTGTAACCTGGGGGTGGGGGTTTGTGGGGAGGGAAGGAGGAGAAGGTAGGCATTTAAAGCCACTCAGACTCTGAGCAGCTGGGTATTTGTACCCTCACGTTCCACTTTCTTCCGAACAGGACTTTATGGTGGGCGGGGGTCTGGGTCTGAGGGGTCTCCACTGGGGTCTCTGGTTCCAAAGGTCTCTGCAAGTGGCATCTCTGGGAGGACTTTTCTGGGGGTTTCTTTGGGGGACGGGGTTCCTCTGTGTGGGTCTTCCTGTGTGTTAGGCCCCCTGGGGGTTCTCTCTGAAGGTCTGTAGCCCTCCGGGGAGGATGCCTTGGGATCTAGGCCCTTCTAGGGGATCTCTCTGGGGTCTGAAGATCTTTCTAAGGCCCCTCTGCGTCCACTCCCCTCTAGGGAGTCCTACCTCGTAGCCCTTGAGCGACGGTCCCACCAGGATGATGGGCCTCATGGAAGGCACCACGTCATAGGGGGGCACATGCTCTGTCTGGGGGGCAAGCAGGGAGGGGAAACCCCAGAGTGGAGATGATATTAGATCCTCTCCCCCACACGCCAGGCTCCCCCATGCAACCTTCCCCCACCCTGTCCCAGAGCCCAGATGTGGGGATCAGGGTGGGGATGGGGAGGGATGGCCAGGGAGAACCAGGAAAGGTGGGGGAAATGGGGGAAGATGTGGGAATGGGTGTTAGAAGGTCCCCCTAGCTCATCCCAGGGAGTGGGGAGGAGGACACAGAAAGCTGTGATACTCACCGACTTCTGCTTCTGTTTGGCTGGGTCCAGAGATTGCCAAGAGAGGGAAGGGGGAGGAGAGAGGGAAGGGGACCCAGGCAGGGGCAGAGGGCAAGGCAAGAGCCAGGACAAGAGAGGGAGGGAGAGCCGGGCAGACGAGGAGAGATAACAGGGCATGCGTGTTAGTGACAGACAGAGCCAGAGATGGGGAACGGGACCCCACGCCAAGGGGGAGCCAGAGGTGGCCCTGGATCAGGACTGACAGTCCAGTGGATGTGGGAATATTCAGACATATCCTACCCTCTTCTGAGTCTTGGAAAAGAGCTGGTGAGGTTGACAGCCCCTACCTTGGTGCCCACCTCCTGCCCCCAGTGCATGCCAACCTGCCCATTTTAAGGGTTCCCTTAACTGTCTTGCTTTGCAGTCAGCAGTCCCCCCCATCCACTACGTGCCCACCCAATCAAAAAAGGGCAAAGAATGCCATCCCATGCCCTGCTTCACATGCCAGGATAGATGCCAACACCGGAGCAGGCCCCTGGGAGTGAGGGGAGAGGTCAGGGTTCATGACCACCAAACCCTGCTGCCCCAGGTGTGGAGGCAACCTTCCAGGGGCAAGATCTCCTTCCTGGAGATGGGGCCAGGGCGGAGTTGTGTGTGGAGAGGGATGTACCCATGCTACCCTTCCCTCCACCTCAGCAGGAAGCCCTGATGCCCACAGAACAGACCACATCTGAATCCATTACAGCCCCCTTTCCTCCACCAAAGTGCTGGCCCTGACTCCCCCACCTTTTGCAAGAACACAGCGAGAATTACCTTCTTAAAGAAGGGGATGCGTTTGCCATGGGGTGGCGGGGTGGTGACACTGCTAACACTAGTCTTGGCAGAGCCACTCTGCTCACCAAGCTCGGCCTCTTCCTCCTCTAACTCTAGGGGGTCTAGTTCAAAGGCTAAGTTAGTCATTTCATTACCTGGACCGGAGAGTCAGGAGAGAGGGAGGAGGGAGGCGAGGTGGGGAGAAGGAGTGAGATGAACGTGGAGACACAAGTACAGAACGCAGGGATGGGGATGGGGAAAAAAGAAAGAAGAAGAGGTGAATGGAACAGGGCTGGGAGAAATGAATGGGGACGGGGCAGGGGAATCAGGCAGAGAGATGGAGCTACCAAAGAAAGGGGAGAGGAGAGACATGACAGGCCCAGCTTGAGGGGTATCCTACTCTTCATGGAGGGGGAACCATTGCATGTGCTTGGGGGACTCAGGATTGGGGTGTTTCCTACTGCAGGGAAAGGAGGAGTCAGGGAGTTGGGAGACCACCCCACCCAGGAGCTCCTCCCCAACCCCCTGCATGGCGATGGTTCTTACCACTGGCAGGGGGTGTGGGGCGGCGGGTGCCAGTCACCACATCTCCCAGACTGGAACTGGAGTTATCGCCTGATTTGCTGTGTGGGCAAAGGCAAACCGAGGTTGTGAGCAAAGAGGTGGGCATGGGGGGATCTCATCCTCTCACATGGGGCACCCCTGGAGGTGCTCCGGCCCCACTGGTGATGCTACAGGCAGCTCTGTGCCCTCAGGGCCAGGGGCAACCACTGAGGCCTAGTCCAGGCTGTATGGCCTCTCCAACCCCTTCCCCTGCCCCACCCAGACACCTGGAGCTGAGGCGGTTCTGGCGCAGCTTCTGTTCCTGCAGCAGGCGAAGGCTGTCCAGTTTGACGGGGCTGGGAATGAAGCCAACCTCACAGCCCTCCTTCACCAGCCGCCCGATCCACCAGTCATTATTGTATTTCTGCAAAGAACATGGCAGGTGGATGGAAAGTCCAAGAGGGAAACTGCAGGGGCAAGCTAACAGTCACTCTCCAGGGGAAATGCCCAGACTCGCCTCCCTGCCCAGGGGTGGCACCCTCAAAGATCCCCAGCCCCGGCTCCAGCCTCTGAGTGGAGCTGCCAATTCTCAGGACAACTCCAGGACCAGCATGCTTTCTGGCCATGGACCACCCTGCCACCGGCCCAGTGCCATTCTGAGAGTCCTTCTTCTCCCCATGTGCCCACCCTACTCTAGAAAGGCCACTCGAGTAAATGCAGGTACCTGCATGTCCCTGGCACACCGCCAAGCCGGTTCGGGCCCCCTGACAAACCCTCCCAACAATCTTCTGACCTAAACATTACCACCCCATTTTTCCAGTAGAAAATTAAGAGGCTCAGAGAGGTGGAGAGATTTGTCTAAGGTCACACAGCAGATTCAGCCCGGCTCTGCTTGGCTCAGAAGTCTTTTGTCCACTAGCACTCTGGCTGCCTGTCTCCTGGCACCCACTCCCTTGTTCTCCCTCCAGATACCCACCTCCTTGATGTGCAGGAAGTCTTTGGGCTCAAAGGTAATGGCCACTCCCTGCACAGGCACCTCATCCCCTGGAGACGGATTGTAGCCCACATTTGTCCGCACGGCAAATGCCACTGGCTTGGTCTAGAGGAGGCACACGGGGAAAATGGCAACTAGAGGGTAAACCACAATGTAACGTACAACTTCCTGACAGGGGTGGTGGTTACTTGGATGTTTGCATTGCAATTGTTCATTGAAATGTGTATGGACACGGGCAGGGTGTGGTGGCTCACACCTGTATTCTCACAGCACATTGGGAGGCCAAGGTAGGTGGATCATCTGATGTTAGGAGTCCGAGACCAGCCTGAACAACATGGTGAAACCCCATCTCTACTAAAAATACAAAATTAGCCAGGCGTGGTGGTGGGTGCCTATAATCCCAGCCACTTAGGAGGCTGAGGCAGGAGAATTGCTTGAACCTGGAAGGCAGAGGTTGCAGTGAGCCGAGGTCGTGTCTCTGCACTCCAGCCTGGACGACAGGGCAAGACTCCATTTCAAAACAAAAACAAAATGTATACTGACACTTTGGGAGGCCAAAGCAGGTGGATCACTCGAGACCAGGAGTTTGAGACCAGCCTAGTCACATGGTGAAACTCTGTCTCTACTAAAAATACAAAAAAATTAGCTGGGCATGGTGGCACACACCTGTAATCCCAGTTACTCAGGAGGCTGAGGCATGAGAATCATTTGAACTCAGGAGGCAGAAGTTGCAGTGAGCCGAGATGGCACCACTGCACTCCAGCCTGGGCAACAGAGCAAGACTCTGTCTCAAAAAAAAAAAAAAAAAAGGCTGGGCACAGTGGCTCACGCCTGTAATCCTAGCATTCTGAGAGGCAGAGGCAGGTGGATCATGAGGTCAGGAGTTCAAGAGCAGGCTGGCCAACATGGTGAAACCCCGTTGCTACTAAAAATACAAAAATTAGCTGGGTGCAGTGGCAGATGACTGTAATCCCAGCTACTCGAGAGGCTGAGGCAGGAGAATTACTTGAACTCAGGCAGCAGAGGTTGCAGTGAGCCAAGATCATGCCACTACACTTCAGACTGGATGACAGAGTGAGACTCCGTCAAAAAAAAAAAAAAAGGTATACTGAATTGGCTTGTGTGGTTTTCTCCATTTATATTAACTTTTACAATAAAAAACAAGAAAGCAAAATGTGGAATTCAGCCCTCTCAGGGTAGAGGCGGGGCACTGAGGAATGAAAAGGGTTGGGGTTGGGGAGGCCCACAATGATACCCAGAAAAAACAATAATAATAGCAGGCCGGGCGCGGTGGCTCACTCCTGTAATCCCAGCACTTTGGGAGGGCAAGGCGGATGGATCACTTGAGGTCAAAAGTTCGAGACTAGCCATGACTAACATGGTGAAACTCCGTCTCTACTAAAAATACAAAATTAGCATGCCGTGGTGGCACATGCATGTAATAAATAATAATAATAATAATAATAATAATAATAGCAGCCAGGCACAGTGGCTCACACCTGTAATCCCAATACTGGCTTGAGGCCAGGAGTCTAAGACCAGCCTGAGCAATATAGTGACATCCTGTCTGTTTTTTGTTTGTTTGTTTTGAAACGGAGTTTTGCTCTTGTTGCCCAGGGTGGAGTGCAATGGCGCAATCTCGGCTCACCACAAACTCTGCCTCCTTGGTTCAAGCCATTCTCCTGCCTCAGCCTCCCAAGTAGCTGGGATTACAGGCATGTACCACCATGCCCGGCTAATTTTTGTATTTTTAGTAGAGACGGGGTTTCTCCATGTTGGTCAGGCTGGTCTCAAATGCCCGACCTCAGGTGATCGCCTACCTCAGCCTCCCAAAGTGCTAGGATTACAGGTGTGAACCACCGCACCCAGCCAACCCTGTCTGTTTTTAAAAAATAAAAGGGGCAGCTGGGAACGGTGGCTCACGCCTGTAATCCTAGCACTTTGGGAGGCCAAGGCGGGCGGATCACAAGGTCAGGAGTTTGAGACCAGCCTGGCCAACATGGTGAAACCCCGTCTCTACTAAAAATACAAAAAAAATTAGCCGGGCATGGTGGCGGGCACCTATAATCCCAACTATTTGGGAAGCTGAGGCAAGGAGAATCAATTGAACCTGGGAGACGGAGGCTGCAGTGAGCTGAGATCGCACCGCTGCACCCCAGCCTGGGCGGCAGTGTGAGACTCTATCTCACAAATAAATAAATAAATAAAAAGGGCTGGGCACAGTGGCTCATGCCTGTAATCCTAGCACTTTGGGAGGCCGAGGCAGGAGGATCACTTGCACCCAGGAGTTCAAGACTAGCCTGGGCAACATAGCAAGATCCCATCTCTACGAAAAATAAAAAATCAGCCAGGTGTGGTGGTACGCCTCTATAGTTCCAGCTACTCGGGAGGCTGAGATGGGAGGATCACTTGAGCCTGGGAGGTCAAGCCTCCAGTGATCCGTGATCACACCACTACACTCAGCCTGAGTGACAGAGCGAGACCCTGTCTCATAAAAAATAATAAATATTTAAATTTATTATTATGTTTTTTGAGACAGGGTCTCGCTCTGTTGCCCAGGCTGGAGTGCAGTGGCGCAATCTCGGCTCACTCCAGTCTCCGCCTCCTGAGTTCAAGCGATTCTGATGCCTCAGCCTCCTCAGTAACTGGGATTAGAGCGTACGCCACCACACCCAGCTAAGTTTTGTATTTTTAGTAGAGACGGGGTTTCACCATGTTGCCCAAGCTGGTCTCGAACTCCTGACCTCAAGTGATCCGCCCAACCCGGCCTCCCAAAGTGCTGGGATTACAGGCGTGAGCCACTGAACCTGGCCTAAAATTAAATTTAAAAAAAAAACAATAATGACAGTAATGACCATTTAGTGTCCCAGGTACCATGTTACATGCTTCACACATATTCTCTCATTTATATTCATCACAAAAATAAAAAATCCTCTGAAGTTAAGTGGTATTATTATCTTCCTTTTAATGTGAATTTCCTAAGATCACACAGCTATTAAGAGTCAGGACTAGAGCCTGTAATCGCAGCACTTTGGAAAACTGAGGCTGGCTGATCACCTGAGATCAGGAGTTCAAGACCAGCCTGACCAACATGGAGAAACCCCATCTCTACCAAAAATACAAAATTAGCCGGGCATGGTGGAGCATGCCTGTAATCCCAGCTACTCAGGAGGCTGAGGCAGGAGAATCGCTTGAACCCGGGAAGGGAAGGTTGCAGTGTGTCGAGATCGCGCCATTGCACTCTAGCCCAGGCAACAAAAGCGAAACTCCGTCTCAAAAAAAAAGAAAAAAAAAAAAAAAGAGTCAGGACCAGGATTCCAGCCCAGAGGAAGTTTGATTCCAGGAAGACGTGGAGATTTTAGCACTGTCCCGGCACAGTGGCTCACGCCTGTAATCCCAGCACTTTGGGAGGCTGAGGTGGGCAGATCACTTGAGGTCAGGAGTTTGAGACTAGCCTGGCCAACATGGTAAAACCGCGTTTCTACTAAAAATACAAAAATTAGCCGGGCGTGGTGGTGCACGCCTGTAATCCCAGTTATTCGGGAGGCTGAGGCAGGAGAATCACTTGAACTTGGGAGGTGGAGGTCGCAGTGAGCTGAGATCACGCCACTGCATGCCAGCCTGGGTGACAGAGCAAGACTGCATCTCAAAAAAAAAAAAAAAAGAAAAAAATTTTTAGCACTTCTCAAGCGCTTATTGTGTGTGGAAACAGTATAATAACAGGCACTTATACTTATTATACTGTATAACCAGGCAGGTATTATAGCCCACGTTGTGCAGGTGAAGACAGAGGCGCAAGGTTCAGGGGTACTAGGAAGTGGCTGAGTCAAGACTTGGCCCTAGGTCTGCCCGGGCTCTCTCTACGGTCCAGGGAAATCATGCCAGCACGCCCCTTCCCACATCTTTCTCACCTTGGCCTTCTCGAGCTGCGCTAATGCCTGGCGCTCTGCTTCCTTCCTTAAGGCTTCCCGGTCCTCCTCCAGAGATACATCAGAGTCCGATGGACGGCTGGTGTAGGACTCCGCTGAGCCCTGAAAATACAGAGAGCCAGATCAGGGCCATTGCTGCCTCTCCCAGCTCCTGGGCCTGGGAAGGCATGGAGGTGCCACCCATCATGGATGCCTCAAGCCCCAGCCAGCCCAGCATGACGCCACAAGGGCTAAGAGAAGGTGGTATTAGGTGGAAGGGACCAGGAGCTGAGATTTCTCAGGCCCCTGGGGAAAGTGTGGCCCTAGTGAGGGTGACAGCAGCAAGCAGGAGATGAAGGCAGGCCCAAGGACAGCTGCTTGGGGCCCAGGGAGGGGTGGGAACCTGATAGGGGCACAAGGCAAGGGAGGAATGCCAGGGACGAGTCTCTACTCCCACTGCTCCTTCCCTCCCCTGCCCCCAGCACCCGCTGAGATAGACTCAGCCGAGGTCCAGTGGCATCCATTCCAGGGACTGCAGCCACCAGCTTCGGCCTGAGCTTTCTGCACTATCAGCCGCGGATGGCCTGCTCCACAGGATGGGGCCACCACAGATTTTGCCAACTTCTGTTCAAGGGTAGAGGGAGATAGACTCCTACCTCCCCTGCTCCTTTAGCTGGTACTGCCAGAATCAAACTTCACTACTTAGAGCCCCAATCCTCAGGCTCTCCTAGGACACAAGAGAACCCAAGATTTCCAGGCTGGTGCAGACTGAAGAGGCAAGTTAAGAGCAGGATATGGGACAGGGCTTTCCCTGAGATGAGGGCTGCTGGGTGCCAGGCAGCTGGCTTTGACCACAGTGACCAACCCAGAGCACAAGGGACTCCTTTAGGGATGCACACATATGTGTAAGACACATGTCGCCCATACAGACCTGGTAGTGGGAATGCATGTGCTTATTCACGTGTGTGCGTGGATGTGCAAGTACAAGTGTGTGGAGGAGGGCGTGCTCTATAGTTGGCTACATATGGCCACATGTGTAGAGCCACATGCGAGTGTATTGGCGGGGGGCTCCCAGATATCTATGACCCTGAGGGTGGGGGACATACGAGGGCAGGAGTAAGGAAGTGTGGATTCGTGTGACTATGTGGGAGTGGTGTTGGACAAGGCATAGGAGGTTATGTGGCAAAAGAGGAGGACTGCAGAGATATAGGGGTTCTTTCCTGAGGGTATAAAAGGGTCACTTGGCCAGGAATGTCCATGAGTTTGGCATGGAGGGGACCTGGGAAAGACAGAAGACAAAGTCCCACCTCTCCCCAGGGGCCCCAGGTCATTAGCTGGTGCAGCTCCCCATCTCTTTCCCAGCCAAATCATGAAAATGGGAGACCCACAGGGGAAGGGTTGAGGTGGGGCGAGAGGCATGAAGGAGGGAGAGAAAACCAGCGTAGCTCCCACTCTCCACCCTGATGGGAGCATACAGAGTCAAAGAGCCAGGGAAACAGGGAGACAGACTAGCAGAGAGGCACTCATCGACCCCAACACACATGCGGGCACGCGCATTCACACACACACACTCACCAACTCCAACACAGACGCAGGCCCATGCACGCGCACACTCACCGACCCCAACACACACACAGTTACATGCACACACGCAGACACACACATATGCAGACACACATGTGCGGGCAGACACACACACACATATGCAGACACACAGTGCACGCGGATGCACACGTAGGCACATGCACACATACACATATGCAGACACACGCATGCGCATACACACGTACACATCAGAAATGGCAGAAGACAGGAAACAGTGAGGAGGCATGGAGACAGGCTGGAGGAAAGGCCGCCCTCCGCCAGCTTTCCTGAGAGGCTGTTTTACCCGCCGCCACCCCACTCCATCCCCAGCTCACCACCACCAGGGTCCGGCTGGGCGCCTCCATCCCGGCGCCCTCAGTGCCTGGCCCTGCTGGCCTAGGGGGTGGCCCAAACTGCCCGTTCCCTCGGGGGCTCAGGTTACAAGCAGAGTTGCTACATGTGCAAACTGCTAGGGTATATTTAGCTCAGAGATGTGGCAAGGACTGCTCCCCCACCACTCCCCACCACCTACCGGGGATCAGAGCTGGGGAGCTAAAAGGAGGAAGAATTGGAGGCTGGGGTCTGACTCCCTGGGTTGGCAAACACTGAAGGAGCCAAGGTCCTTTTCTGCCAAGAGGGGCAATAAAAGCACAGCGTCATTCTTCCTAGCCCTGGCCAAGTCCTGCAACAGGAGGGATGAGGGAGTGATTGAAGAAAGGACTTCCTGTCTGTTCCTATACTTAGAAAAGACTAGAATGAAGCCTCCCCTTCCCGAAGCTCCCAAGTCAGACTGAGGCTCACATGTGCCAAGTGCTGTAGAGACAGAAGAATCAGAAAGAAGGGCCTCACTCTAATTAGTGGTGGATCTGCCTGGCATCACTCTCGCTCCTGGCCCAAGGTGGAAGGGAGGGGCTCATCTCCAGAGGACCCCTCCTCTGTGCTGTCTTCTGCCCTCGAATGCCCTGCCCATTTCCTCTTCAATGCACGCCTTTTCCTTGTCTAATTCCAAGCCCCTCTCGCCTTTTTTGGGTACCAGGCTTTGGTGAGATGCTAAGTAGTCATAGCAACCACATGCCTCTCTCCGTGCCTCCCCCTGAGCCTAAGATGGCTCAGGATTGACAGAGAGATGAGAGCAGCCACTTACTGACCGAGCACAGGAGACCCCAGAAAGCTACCCTCAGTTACACCCTTTCAGGCAGTGGTGCTGGGCTACCGTCTTCTCTATTATAAAATTAACAGCCTCATGCCTCAACCACCCCCATCCCCGTCACCATCACCCTTTCTCTGTGCTTCTTAGATAGTCAAGTCTTGAGGTGAGGAGCGTGTTTCCCTGACCAGGACCTCACCAGGACTACAGGGACCCAAACATCCTCGCTCTGCTTTTCCTAGGACCTGCCTCCACCCCACCCTGTCACAGATTCTGGGGGAGGACATGGAAGCAGACAGCCGGCAGGGGGAGTGGGTGACAGCCCGAAGCAAGCTAGAGGGAGGCAGGCCAGGCTGTCCCTGAATGAGATGACGCAGGCCAGCAGGCAGCAGGGGAGGGTGCCTGGTGTTGGGGGAGGGGCCGGGCAGGGGCGGGGGCTGAGCGAGTGGGTGCAGCTGACAGCACATCCAGGAGAGGTCATGGGGTGTCAGGGTGATGGGGTGGCTCCAGGAAGGTGACAAATGGCACAGGGAAGGGTGCCTGGAGAATACCGCAGACCTGGCTCACCAATGCTGGTCTCTACCAACCGGCCACCTCCCTCCTCTCTGCCCAGCCTCCCCATTACCTGGCGGACAAAGCTGTTGGATGTGGTATCTGAGGACGTGCTCCCATCCGACCGTTTGAATCGCCCTTTCCTCTTGCTGTATTTGCCCTGGAGAGGTCAGGAAAGGAACAAGAGTAGAATCAGAAGGGCCCTTTCCTAACCCTCATCTTGCCAGCCCCAGAGCTACAGCCAAGCTCGGGAACAGCATTCCCAGATCCGAAGAGCCCTACCCCCAAGCCCCTGCACCTTCCTCCTGAGGTGATGCGGCCCAAGGGGAGGGAGGGTCTCCCATCCTCATAGAGAGGACCCAGAGCACAGCCAGGAGTGGGGACCAATGCAAGAGAGCCCTGGGAGGCCCACATGGAAACCCCCAAACCAAGCTAGAGAGGCTGGGAATGGGGGAGGCACGGAGAAGCTGGAGGCTCATTAGGCAGCAGAGCTAATTAAGATGCTGGGCAGGCTGCAGAGGCCTCCGAGGAAGGGAGAGGCAGCCGGCAGGGCTGGGTGTGCGGGGCGGGGGGAGAGAGCGGGAAAGTCCCCCCCACTCCCCCTCCGCAGGAGCAGAGCAGGGCTGTTTGTGTTGGTGGCCCCCAGAGAGGAGGAACTGCCAACCCAGGGCCCAGCCTGGCTTCTCCCCTGTGCCCAACTCTTCCTTTGCTATTCACAGAGTAGGGAGGGGATGACAGCTCTCTTGGAGACTCAGAGCCAGATTTCTGGGGAGGGAGTAGGGGCATGGAACTGTATTTGGAGAGTAAACATCCAGCCCGATCCCTGGCACCATAGGGGCAGATTTTGCTTCCCACTCTCATCCCTTGCCCAGACAGGACTTTTTCTCAGCTCCCTCTCTCACAATCACAGTAGCTACAACCCTCCCCAAGGAGGCAAGAGGGATGAAGCTTCTACCCTGTGGCCCCCAGCTGCCACTGCCAATGCCCCATGTGCATGGTACCCATCAGGCTATATCAATCTAAATGTCCCTCAGCCCCACCCCACATGAGCCTAGGACACAGCCCCACAGATCCCTAGCAGGTAGACTGGCTGGCTCAGTCTCACAGACCCAGCTCCTGGCTCAGCCTGACCATTGAGGAAGCAACACGTTCAGGTTAAGGGCGTCAGGTATTTCCAGGCCTCCTGTAAGAAGAGCTGCTTCTGGCCCTCCCCATCTCGCAGGCACACACACACTTGGCCTCAGCCCAGTCCAGAATGGGGAGAGTGAGTGAGGGCTCAGACTTCCAAGTCCCTGCTCTCGGTCTCCGTCCTAGACCTTCTTTGGCCAAAGAACCTGGAGAGGCCATGACCAGACTGGGGGTTTTGGCTGCTGGGATCAGGGTACAAGAAAGAGGATGGAAAATGGGAGAAGAGGGCACCTGGGGACCTTTCCAAGATCCTCCTCTCCCCACTCATCTCTCAAACCAGACATATACCCCAACTCTAGTTCTGGCGCTCCCTACAAACCTAAGAGGATTCCCCAGTGAATCCCAGACACCACCGTCCCCCTGCACCGCCAGGCTGGGCAAAGGGAGTGGCACTCAGAGGGACAGGGGACAGCTGAAAGGAAGGCCCCAGTCAGCTGCCTCCCAGGCTCAAAGGGGCCTGGGGTGGAGGAAGGTATTTTTAGGTCTGACTTGACCCCTCTACATACCCATCAATCACATTATCATGGTGGTTACAGCTGGTGGCCACAGTAACAGAAGAGTTAATGCTATCCTTGGAGAAGGACAGTCCCAAAGAAATCCCCTGGCGCGACCATCCCAGAGCCTGCTGGTCACCCCATGGGAACCCACCGCGCCCAAGAATGCCACTTCCTAGGGGTTACCAGGGGCGTAAGAAAAGTGTGCGGGTGGGGATGGAGAAGTAGACCCCTCCCCCAGGTAAAACAGCTCTTCCCCCTCCCGGGCAGTGAGTTGGCATCCATCCAACTTTCCAAACTTTGGAGGCGTTTTCAGGGCGGGGGTGGGGGTGGGGTAAGTCAACGTGGGTGTGGGGGGAGGGGAGCAGGTCCGACATGGAGATGGAGCCCAGGTGGCTGGGAGGGGACCTCGCCCGGAGTTGGCCCTTTCCCCACCCTCAAGATCCAGTGTCTGCGGCTCTGAAGGCCTGTTTGCATTTGGCACCGCCCTCTGACCATCGCCTCGGCCACCTCCTCGTGCCACCCCCGCCCCACCCACACCCGCCTGGCGCCCCCGAGCGTGCTCTGCGTCGCCCCCCTTGCCTGGCTCGCTTTCTAGCCTCCTTCAACCTCCCCTTCTCAAGGCCCAGATCCCACCACCACCAGCACCCCTACGCTCAGCCCACTGAAGCTGGTGCCCAAGCGGCAGGAACCCTGACGCGGGGGAGACAAGGAGGCGAGGGTGACAAGCAGCCCACCCGCCCCCTCCTCGCTCCGCAGCATCGCCACCCAGCCCCAGGCCCAGAACCCATCAATCACAACCTGCAAAGATCGGGGACGCGCAGGCATCCCTCTCCCCTTCGCGCCCGGCATATAACCCCTTCCTCTCCCGCGCCTTTCGAGCCGACCTCAACACTGTCCGTGGGAGCGGCCCCCTCCTCTCGGGCCGGGCCACCACGCCTCACCTGCGGGCTGGGGTCGAAGACCTCCATGGGGATCTCCTGGGAGGGTGGGTAAGGGCCCCGGGACATGCCGGTCTTCTGGACCATGGAGAGGAGCCTCCCCTCCCGCCGCCGGCCCGGCCCAGCCGGGCGCCCTCAGCGCATGGGAGAGGCCGTGGGAGCCGAAAGCAGCGCGGCACAGCCAGCACCCGGTCCAGCCACCCAGCTCGGCCTTCGGCTGCCTCCTTCCTGCCTTCCCTCGCTCCTCCCGCTCTCTCCACTGCCGCCGCCGCCTCCCCAGCAGGCTCAGCATCTCCCCGCGCCCCTCCCTCGCTCCCTCCCTCCGCCCGCCCCGGCCCCGCCCCTCGCAGCCCCTCCTCCGGCTCGGCGCACACAATGGGCGTGCGGCAAGCTGGGAGGCAAGCGCCTCTCGGCTCTAGAGGGCCGCAGGTGGGCCTCTGACTGGCCGTGGGGTGCAGGCGGCCCGCTGGGGCGGGAAGGGAGAAACTAGGCGTGGATACTTGGGGAAGGGGTCGGGGGGCGGTCTACCAGTGGATGCCGAGCGCTGATGGGGATGAAGCGCGGACTGGCATGGCTAGCACCGCCCCCTTTTGTCTCAAACCTATCTTCCTGCGGGTCCCTCCAACCCACTCCTGTTTGGGCCACCAGAACTTCCCGGTCCCGGTGATCCTGGGACCTGGCTTTAACTCCTTTCTCCCCAGTGCGGGGCCCAGGCTGCCTTAAACCAAACAGAAAAGCCTCTACCCCTCCAACATGGCTCTGGGGCTGCCGGTGGGAGGCTGAGGCTGAGATGGGGAGGGTGTCCAACAGCGACAGCAAAAGAAATCCCAGGGGTCCAGGAGTTCTGCCCTAATCGGTCACTAGGATACACGCCCCTACCCCTGACCCGCTCTTCCAAAAGGCCATGAATGGGGCTGGGCGAAGTCCCTGCTGTTGGATGAGAAAAGAGGAAGCAATATGGAGCGGAGAAAGAAGAGGCTGGTAAAATCAGATCTCATGACCTTTGACCTAGAATTGCTCCACCTTTACCCCTGATTTAGGGACAAACATCCAAGGTCTGGACTCCACCCACCATGACAGGTGGAGAGAGGAGGAATAGGAGATTCTGGGCAATAGACCCAGGTGCCAATTTGGCTCAGGCTGTTTCTGGTTGTATAGCCCTGGACAAACCACCTCTCTAAGCACCAGTTTTCTCCTCTCCTATAAAATGTGGTTGCTGGCACTGTGGAGTCTGTGTCACCTGGGATTATTGGGAGGATGAGGGAATTAAATGAATTGCTAGGGTGTTTGGAGAAGCTGTAAGTTTCAATGAAGGAGTCAGCCATTCCCTCCCTACTCCGCCCCTGCTCCACAAAAAGGAGAGGTGGAGAAGACCCTCTCCAGGTCAAGTGACCTTAAAATAAGGCCACCAGCTTGCTGTGTTCTGCAGGAGAGGAGACTATGGGACTCCTCCTCCTCACCTCTGATAACAAATGAATGGCCGGTCTGTCATTCCTCTGATCACAACACCTTCGGGAAGGAGGAGCAGTGAGTGAAGATAAAGCCCATTAGAAACGTTCCAGGAGAGCTCCAATCCTGAGCAGGGCTTCCACCTGCCCCTTGGAGAGGAGAAAGCCTGGCATAACCGCAAAAGCATGGGCTTTGCAATCAGAAATACCTGCGTTCTCAATCTGTTACCTCAGCTGTAAAATGAGGGCAACGCTAATTGTGTTGTTGTGAGGAAGTAGCATAAATGTTGCTTCCCTTTCTCTTTCTTCTACTTTCTCAGCCAGGAAAGTTGAGATGAAACGGATAGGGTGATCAGCGGGAACCAATGATGAGTTGGAGCCTCAATTCAGATGTAGACTTCTTAAACTCCAGAATGCTCTCCTTGGATTTTTGCATTGGGTGTTCCAGATCAGAAGAAAAGAACTGAGTGGTCCCGCCATTTTTTTTTTTTTTTTTTTGAGACGGAGTCTCACTCCGTTGCCCAGGCTGGAGTGCAGTCGCACAATCTCGGCTCACTGCAACCTCCGCCTCCTGGGTTCCAGCGATTCTCCTGCCTCAGCCTCCCCAGTAGCTGGAATTACAAGCACGCGCCGCTACGCCCAGCTAATTTTTGTATTTTTAGTGGAGACAGGGTTTCGCCATGTTGGCCAGGCTGGTCTCGAACTCCTGATCTCAAGTGATCCACCCGCCTTGGCCTCCCAAAGTGCTGGGATTACAGGCGTGAGCCAGCGAGCCCGGCCCAATTTTTTTTTTTTTTTG